>NW_027526460.1:139438457-139682469 GCF_048455015.1 Haemaphysalis longicornis | reverse complement strand
TATTGCCGGCTGCACGCGGCAATCATCCTGCGTCCTCGGGGACCCTTCATGCTGCACCGAGAGTCCTTCAGGCTGCTCCTCTCGTACCTCGACGAGTCGGGCCTTAACACCCGCCTATGAATTGTTGATGATGGTGATGTTAGGTTTTCTTGGCGCAAGGGCATCAAGGCCAAAGAGCGCCAGTACTATGGTGATGATTATTCAAGTGGGAATATAAAGTAAAGAATATATATAAAAGGTATCTCAAATTTCTGTTAAAAAAAGAATTGATGTAGAGGGCCAAGTAAAAACATTTGTCACTATGACAGGAATTTTCTACGTGCACCCCTTGCCACCGTCTTTGCGGTAGCAATGAGAGGCAATACCGGGTTCTAGCGTGCGATGGTGGCTCGGCTCACGGGTGATATGACACATACCTTAAAAAATCTACGTCTGAGAGGTACTTAAAACACGGTTAACAGAGAAGAACGGCTCGTCTGATAAAAACAGCAATGGGTGTTGAGAGATCATGCGTGTGTACAATTCAGGAAAATGAAGCTTTCTTTGCGGTTCAAGTAGTTTGCATTCTACCAGTACGTGAATGACTGATAGCGACCTTCCACACCTCAAGAAGCGTGGCTGTTCTGTTCATTTCAATAGGTACGCATGTGTCGCATGGGTATGGCCTATGCGCAGTCGACAGAGAGTAACCTCTGTGATCCTGTCCCGTTTCTCAGAGATCGATCTACCTAACTTGGGTTTTACCATGTGCAATTTGTTGTTTGCCCATTCCAATCTTCCTGTCATTGGTCGCGCAGCCTGTTACATACGTACGCTTTAGGATCCTCGTACGGGACGCTTCGAATATCTAGGTCACTCCGAAGAGCTGCAGCTACAGTATTTCTGCCTGCTTGCTCATTTCCGGCTATGCCGCAGTGACTTGGGACCCAACAGCAGACTGTGATTTCAAGTTTCTGTTTGTGGGCTGAGCACAGTAGTTCTAGCAATTGATTAAAGACTCGATTTTTTGTAACTTTCCTGACGCTAAAGCCTGCACAGCACTTTGAGAATCAGTGAATATCACTGACTTTTGGACACTTTTCTGAATAATATATTTTACAGCCAATACAAGGACGTGTGTGTCAGCAGTGAATATAGATGTGGCTTTAGGCATAGTCTTTGACGTGGAAAAGTTTGGACCATGTGCAGCACATGATACTGCACCAGATGACTTGAAAGCATCTGTGTAGAACTCAGCCCATGAATTGTCGAAGCCAGACCCCACCCACTATCCACTCGCTGTTATTCCTTTTGTGTGAATGTGTGTGTGTATGTGTGAGTGCGTGTGTATATATGTAGTCTGTACATAACCTTTTAATAGCCTGTTATTATACTTTATTTTCCATTGCCTTTCACTGCCTTTTTTCGTCTTTCTTCCATGTCCTTTTCTCTCCCGGCGAGACCTGTGCCCTCTGTCGAAAGGCAAAACTTCGCCTTGTAAAAATTTTCAGTTTATTAAACACTTTCATCCTCCTCGGAGCAGGCGCGGCGGGCACAACTCGTACTTCTCAAGAAAAGCGGCCCTGCGACGTTTGGAAGGCCAATTTCGCCTTCGCCCGCCAATAAGGCGTAACAAAACCATCTCCTAGCCGTTCACCGTGCGGACACTTTTCATTCTGCTCGCGAGTGTGAATGAGTGAGTGTTCTGCCCGCGACTTGCGTACATACGCATTGCTTTCACACCGTTTGGCCTCCCCAGTGACGTCCCAAACATGGCGCCTTCTCTCACGCACAACGCTCACCTCGAGTGCAGGAGAATCACTCATGCACTGACGCGGGAATCACATTGAGTTTAACTTGACCCTACGAGGGCCACAAGTCTCCCAAAATGTTAGTTACAATAAGAAAACGTACAAATATTACTGTTAACGGCCTGCCAGAGGCACAACCGTGTTGTTTTCCACGAGCCGCAATCCGTTACGGATCACCGCATTTATGTCTCGCGTCGGCTCGCTGGTGTACTCCGTCGGCTCGAAGATCGGTGACTCAGAGGCGACGTTGCAGTGCGTTGCAAGCTCCCACCGACAATAAATTTTCCGGGATGCTAGAGGTCACACGACACCAACTGGCAGCCATTTTGTACGGAGGTGTACTGGAGGGAGCGGAGGAGTAGGAGAAGGAGGAGATCGAGGAGGCATGGGTGTTCTTATACTCCCATTAGGAGCAGCGTGGTATTCCTAGCCGGATACTGCGTTTTGTGGGGAGGTAAAATCGGGATAAATTCGCCTGTTTACGACGGCTCGTAGCCCCCGGTGTAAACTGGCAGTTTTCCCGCCGTCATACTATGTGAGAGTAAGGCCGCCTGCTGTGAGGACTCTAAAAGACCTATATAATCCAAAAATTTACATTGAGGCTAATTTGTGTTTTTTGTGGAAAGTTTGCTCCCTATCCTCCTCTTGATTACGTTAAAAGTGTGCGCATTGGTGTCATTGTTTTGCATACAAACCACTCCTTTTTAATGAACAATATTTGTATTCTTATGGTACCCTCAACCTCACGATCTCGGCCAGAGCAGAATAAAGCGACTTCCAAAATGGTTTTCCCCGCTATTGCGCATGCACCAAGCACGGGCTCTTCGTAGTTTTCTTGTACCCTGTCCGTTTGATAAGCATGCCGAACACATTTCCTGGTTCGTGCTGTTCTGTTGCTGTCTGAAGATATCGAACAGATTTAGGGGAAATCCCCAGGGTTGAATAAGTTCCTGCAAAGGAAAGCTTGACATCCTTATAAATGCAGCCAACGGCTACGAAGGAAAGCTGTACAGCTTTCTCAGAAACTTCCCAGTTAAAGAAAAATTCGTCCTCATCCAGGATTCGAACCCGGGACCACCGCTTAACCGGAGCAGTCGCTCTACGAACTGAGCTAACCAGGAGGCTAGTCGTTTGTACCGCGAGAGCGAAATGATCAACAACTCGAATCAACAACTCCTTCACTTCGAGTTGTTATTCAATTCGCTCTCGCGCTACAAACGACTAGCCTCCTGGTTAGCTCAGTTGATAGAGCGACTGCTTCGGTTAAGCGGTGGTCCCGGGTTCGAATCCTGGATGAGGACGAATTTTTCTTCAGCTGCGAAGGTTCTGAGAAAGTTGCATAGCTTTCCTTTGTAGCCGTTAGCTGAATTTAGGTGGATGTCAAACTTTCCTTCGTCTGAAGATATATATTCATATCCTTGCATTCCAAATTTCCAAGGATCATTTCTGCAAAGCTGCGTATTTCTGCAAAGCCTTTGTTCACTCCGTATTTAGCTTATATACGATTCAAGAACGTCTTCATCCTCTAACCCCATGCGCGTTTTTGTAGGTAATCTTAGCTCCCGTTTAATGTGTAGAACACTTTATGGGCTCGCCTTCTTGCCGTAGCTCGCTAACGGTCTATGCGACTGTCGGAATCAGGGAACGCAGCGAGATCACAGACCCAAGTAGAGTCTGATGTACCGTCATCCCGGGGTCACGCTGCTGAGGCTCCGAAACACACGTGGGTTAAATAGTCATCGAGGTTCGAACCTAGTGAACCTCTGGCGCTTTTCATACATCTCACCGTTGTTTAGCGCAAAGAAAACTGCAGGTACATTTCAGGCAAATCCGTGTATATAACCGGCAGCCCCTGCGTTCATTTAGTTAGGAACGCTCGTTGGCTTGGTTTTTACGATAGTAAGCGCGCAAAGCGGCCGCGGAAGAAAATAATGGCGAGTTCGAAATGGCGCAGAAAGGCTCCAGCCGCGCAATCATAAAATGGTGCGTTCAAAATGACGCAAAACAGCTCCAGCAAACGAAATTAAAGGAAGCACAAAAAGAACAGATCTCCCGCTCGTGCAGTTTTAGACAGGGGTCGTGCGAGCACTGCGAAGGCGGGAAATTTGAAATGCATTGGGTGGCAGCAGTGAGCTAATAACGGCGCTGCAGCCCATTACGGCGAATCACTGCTCTCCACTTCCGACAGCTTTCACATTGAGTGGAACGGCTTTAATTTTCTTCTCTGGTGACTACATTTTGACTTTCCAGGTAAGCCTCACTCATCGGTTGTCAGTGGCTTGTATAAAAGTTTACACATTACAGCGGTGGCCCTTTTCTACAGCGGATACCAAGAACAACGACTGATTTTCGGACAGCGGAACTTCGAGCCTAACAAAAGGGCAAAAGGGGCATCCGGCACTATCAGTGTCGCGAAAACCCTCCTTTCTGCTCACGTTCCTCGCATCTTTCTACGTTAGGGTAAACAGAGCGGAACAGAGCGCAATTTGAGCGCCGTTATAGCACATCGCGTGGAGACGGGATTCACCAATGTCTAAGCCGTGGAGGAGCTATGCACGGGTTGCACACCCGGTGGTATGGAGGCCGCGTGAGGGAAGCACAGTCAGTTTCCTGTGAAAGCAATTAAAAACGGCGAGAGTTATCTGCAGGTGCAGTAAATAAAGGAAAACGCTATTTAAATGGACTCGTCACGTAGCGAGCAAACCGTTAAAAAAATGCGGCCATCTTCGGAGGGCAGATGGGAGGACTGAGGAAAGAACCGAGCTGGTGGCCTTCACTAGCTGCAACTTAGCTCTGCTTAAGTGTCCGCATATTTCCGAGAGATCGGACACTGATTCCGCCAAGCGCACGCTGTCTCTCTCAACTCGGAGAACACCCACACATCAGAGCTGGCGTCATCACTACACTCTAAGAAAAAAGTGTAGAAAAGGGGAGGAAATCGAGGGTTTTCGCCACCGGACCAGCGAGATTCTCCCTTTAGTTTGTTACACGTAGCGCCCTCTGTACGGCCTCTACGAAACACCGAAACGGGGGAGGAAATATTCTCCCCTGTCGTCTGCACTCTGCTGTCGGATATTATCTCTATGGCTGTCGGCGCCGACGCCGAAAACGAAACCGTTCATCGTTGCACTGTGGCTTTCGCCGATAGGGCGCATACGACGACTACGTGCCACACCGCCCCTGCGGTGTGCTGCATGCTTGTTTTCTCCCCGTCTTTTTTTTTTAATATTACAATGTGCTCGCCACGCTAACGCACGGCTAACCAGCCGTGTGTTTGAAGCACATTCTGTGGGCACCGCTGCATGCTTGCTGTGTGAGACTCGCCTACGCCCTGTTCAACGTTACCACTGCATTTGTGGACGTTTTATACTTACGCCCAAGGGTAAAAGAGGTCAGCGATGATAGCAAACGGCCCCTTTTATCGTCAACGAGCACGGACCGCAGCATATTCACGCATCAGTTACGAACAACAAAAGGCCCCCATTCGGTAACATTTTGGCTGAATGGTTGCCAGACCAGTGGTGCGCTCTACGCTAAAAGAGCGAAGGCGAGGCAGTGCGTGTCATTACCCAAAACATACCTGCCGTACTGTTTCGTGAAACGTTTTTTCTTCTTTGAGCTATTTTACTGCTTCTTACAAAAACTCAAATTAATAAAAATTTGCAATTGCACGAGTTTCACTTGATGAAATAACAAAACCAACCTAAGGCTTACGCACTGCCGTGGGCTATCGAAACAAGCCACAAGCTCATTGTTCCTACTTGCGTTCTCCGCGATCAGGGTTATAAATACTTTGTCGCCATTGCAATGTTTAGTTACGTGTATTATGCTTGTGATGTTGTGTGTTGCGTGTATTGTACGTTGGCAATGCCTTTAATGAAGTGTATGCCGCTGTATTGTGCTATGTTTCTTCCAAATATATGTCCGCCCACATGCGGCCTCCGTGATAGAGAGTAAATGTTTATTGAAAAAGGAGAAGAGGTCGGCCTGAGAAATTGATCTTGGGCCTGCTACTTCCCTCTGGGGGGAGGGTACTGAGGACAGAAAGAGAAAGGAACGAATATGGAAGGTATGGGAAATGACAATTAAAGCGACAAATGAACTATGTACAAGCAGTAAACCAATAAACGTCTCACGTACAACGGGGCGCTGAATCAGATGACTACAATTCACTTTTAAGCACATGATTATGATCCATGAAAAAAAAAAGAAGCTGCTCAGACATTATTTCGCAGTCTGTTAAATTCTGTCGCAACGTAGAGGCGAGAATCCAAAGAGGAGTCACCAAGAAATGTAAGCAGGGCTTTAACAGCTAGGCTTTGCTTCCTGTTGTCAGCCCACGTGGCCAAAATCTTTTAAGTGTGAATGCACTTCTTAAGCGACCCTGAATCACGCGTCCACCGCCGTCCGACCGGCCGCACCACATACCCACTTAGGGCGATTGGCCAAGAAGAGTTCCTAATTTCTTTAGCACATACCCACTTAGGGCGATTGGCCAAGTAATCTGAATCACGCGTCCACCGCCGTCCGTCCGTCCGCACCACATACCCACTTAGGCCGATTGGCCAAGAAGAGTTCCTAATGTCTTTAGCACATACCCACTTAGGGCGATTGGCCAAGAATCGGGCGTGAGAAGGGCTAATGCACCCGCTTAAAGGAGTACTGACACGAAATTTCAAAGCTGAGATCCGCTCTAGCAATCAAGTACAACGACAACACAAATAGGTGTCTGTGCATGGCACATACCCACGTGGGGGATTGGCCAGGAATCGGGCGTGAGAAGGGCTAATGCACCCGCTTAAAGGAGCCATGAAGAGAAAATGCAAGTTGGTTTTATTCGAAAGATTTCGTGTTTTATAGTGCCCCCAGTGCTTGTCCGGATACAAACGGTGCTTTATTCACTGAGAAATTAAACAGTTTAGGTTAAAATTTTGATTTTCCCGCTCAATCGTGCGTTTTCGTGGTCCCAAGTGACATCACGGGAACCGACCGCTCTGCAGCCTAGAGTACCTTCATTCACGCATCCGCCGTACAGGGTAGACACGTAACGCTGGCGCCGCCATGTTCGGTTGCTCGCTCGCCGCCGAAGCAAGTCATTGTGTCAAAACCGCGCTAAAATTATCGCCGCAACGCGGTTTACTGAAGAAGTTTGAATCATATTGTCTGTTTCGCGTTGCTAGGTCTCGTGGGAAACGAAAAGAATAACGCGTTGAGCCCGTTGGCCCAATTGCGGCGGCACGGGACCGTTGAAAGGTTGTCTCCACCCTGTAGCGGTGTTGGTTTGTTCCCGCGTTTCTTTACGTTCCGTAACCTAGATGGCGCCACCATACCGTGGCAAGCGTTTGGTTTGTTTTTGCCCGCATTTAAACCTGGCTTGTTTTTGTTCTGGGAGAAAATATTCGTTCCCTGAAACAGTGCTCGCTCGACAAATGGGGTCACGTAAGACACCGTTGCTTGCGTCAATCGGCCAGTGTCGTTTGAGACAACCCCAAGCCCCATAGTGCTGTGCAGCTAAACCAAAGCATGCTGTGCGCAGTACGAACAGCAGAACGCATCAGTACTTCTATGTTTACATGTGCTTTCGTAACTTCCACTGTTTGTCCCATCATTCCTATTGCTTTGTAAAGAATGTGCCCTAAATTTAAGCGCAAATCGCTCGTTCGTGTAGTTTGTAAGCTCTACCTAATTTGCGTCTGCTTCTGTCAGCCTCCGCCAATCACAGAGCTTAGCCCATGTGACATCACAGGTTCTGTTGCGGAAAATGAGCTGGTGGGTCGCATGACCATTCCCGTTTTTCCTAATTATGCAGCCTATTTGAGCGAAGTTTACGTTAAAAGTGGTGTCAGTATGATTCTAACGAGACAATCTTTTGAATGAACCAAACTTGTGTTTTCTCTTCATGGCTCCTTTAAAGGAGTACTGACACGAAATTTCAAAGCTGAGATCCGCTCTAGCAATCAAGTACAACGACAACACAAATAGGTGTCTGTGAATAAATGCATCTTTCTTTCTTTGTAGTTGTGTGTGTGTGTGTGATCTCTCTTTCGCGAACATTACCGAACCGCGCAAATTCAACTCGAGCATTCGCACTTTCACATTCTTCCCTCGGGGAAATGCGGGGAATTTTTTTTATCGGAGTGTCACATGCAAAGTTTAGCTCGAAGACACTTGCTGTTTGCTCGAATGGACTTCGTATGTGATCAACGAACTCATGGTAATTGACATCACATATCAAAAATAAGAAAAGAAATCAAAATATGTTCAGTCCACAATGCAAATGTTTGTTCATATGTAAGGAATTGCTTGCATTATTAGGCACATTGAAAACGAATTGAACATATTGGTGATTTTTCAGTTCGTGGCTTTTTGCCAGGCCATGCGTGTCGGGATGGGAAAGAGAAAAATGAAGAAGTTGTGCGCCACAAGAACTTTCACATTCTTCCCCTCGGGGAAATGCGGGGAAATTTTGTTCGGACAGAGGACGAGTGTCCAAGCGTAGTAAAGCTGTCTCAAGGTTCATTCGCTCACTAGAGTACTTTGGACAAGCACTAAGCAAATGTTCGATAGTCTCAGGACAACCGCAGAGAAGGCAGTCTGGCCCAAGCAGCAGAAATTGCCAAGCCCAAGCATGGCAAAACATCAGTGGCCAATGTGTCCGAGCTTGGCAATACCTCGGCCGCCAATATTGGCTGGTGTTTGGGAAAGGTGACAAGCCAACAATTGGCCAAGCCCTGGAAGGCCAATATTGGACAACGCTTGGCAAAGTACCTTGCCATGATAATGCCAGTGGGTGGACCCCACGCTATTTTCATGCACATTTTTGGCTTTGTGGCCAGTCCTTATGACCAATGCCTATTTTACGAGTTGCCTCGCGGCCCGATTTCTGCTTTATACATGCCAGTATACAGGAAATTATTAAACGGGTGCGCATTATTTATTTAATGCGCACTCGTTAAATAATTTCCTGTACAATGGCATGTATAAAACAGAAATGGGACCGCGAGGCACAATAAGCAGACTGCATGAACTTTGCGAAGCAATCATACATACTGACTTGCCAAAAACAATGGAGCAACACAACACACCGGGTCTCTCTGTGTAGCTTTTTTATTATGCACATCAAATATACGAGAAACCTCGCTTAACAGTGGCAAGAATACGAACACAAACATGAAAGCAAACACAAACAACAGTCGAGAAAAAATTTTAAAAAGCGCTGCTCATGAAGCGCGAACCGATTTTCATTCGTTTAAGTGGTTGAGATGCCTACAAAACAAGCATTCAGGTAAATGAAAACAGGACCCTCATTCCCGGTAATTCGCCGACCTGCCAAGACCACAATATCTTTTTGAACAGCACTATTGTAGAATAGCCCAGCTTGGAAAGCTTGTCACTGCTGCATCCGCCACTTGTCCACGGGAAACACCTGTGCGTCGTAGCGCCTGTAATAAGTAAAAAAAAATAGTTCACTATAATGCTAAATTCACGCTGCTTACTAAATACAGCACCTATACAAGCCTTACCACATATCCGTGTGAAAATATTCAGCCTAAAGTTCTAGCTTGTTAACACTCGCTATGAAACATAAAACGTACTGCACTATTCATTTCTCAATATACTGCGTTTTACGGTAGCAGTTACTTGGCTCGTTCTTGAGAAAACAGTCCGAAATTTCACCGAAAATGGGCTTCACTCTTATTGCAGTAGCGCAAAGTAATATAAAAAGTCCAATAGACAAAGCGACACGCCAGCGGTTCCGTGAAATTTTGTTGTGCCTTCGCTCACTTCTGCCCCGTCAGACGCGGAATTCAGACGCGAACGGAACCGACGGAGAAGCCCAGCGGTAGTGTAATTACTTTGTCGCTCGACAATACCTTTACGTTGCTCAAGAAAATAATGAAACGAAAGCTTCAATAATAAGTAGAGTTTAATTAAGCCACCTTAATACATCCGCAACTCTTATACTGCACACAAGTCTTGCTTCAACGCATGCTGAACGTTGTGAACCTGCAGTGGGAGCACGGCTGCTTGTTCGGAAAACACAAAGCCGGAAAAAGGATAGCTAGAACTGGCGTCACACAATTGGAAGCACATGTATGTGACCACTTTTTTCTTCGCAAGAACCAACAACACTAAGCAGCACTCGTGAGCGCCAGTTATAAACGACAGCTGAAGTTTTGGCGGGAACGAGCGCGAGCACTACCGCACCGCGAAAAAATGAAATGGTGACTTACGTTTTCAGCGGCGGCCGTAGCAGGCAAACGATGTTATTACACCAGTCAGGTATACTTCACACAGCCACCGACACCAAAACGCACCTCACAGACACGTACAGGAGTACTACCGCAGTTTCAATGCCACAAAAGAGACGGAGCCGTCGGCGCAACGCCAACGCGCCCGTCCACCGCCCCGCCGCGGGTTCAAAGAACGCGCAAAGGCACAACGCTGAAGTAGTTCGACGTTCACCGTTGCGTTAGGACACACAAATGACCAATTCCTACTGAACGTTTAACACTCTCTCTCACGCTGTTTTGAATAAGCTGCACTTTAGTTTAAGTACGCTTTGTTTCGTGGCACGGTGCTGTGGCTCTTTAGGTAACTACTTTTTGCTGCGTTTTGGCCTGTTCACCGCGCTCTAACCGCCGCGGGCGGCCGCGGGCAACGACCACAGTGCTGCCCTCGAGTGGTGCTGCTTGCGCGCCGGGTGCGCATGTACACACGCAAAATAACGCACACGAGTGCTCTACAATGAGACTTCATGCTACAATATGCAACAACAGGCAATGTGCTACTTGACACAAGCTTGCAAATGATTTGGAACTACTTTTTTTGTTGTGCGCTGCGCGTGAAAACAAATTCAAAAACACGCAAACTTCAGTAATATTTTGAGTGAACTTGAGTGGTCGTTCAACTAACAAGAACATGCCAAGACGTGCGTAACGGCACTCATAAATACCTGCGTCACATATAGGCTACTACTCTTCATAAAATTTTATGATCAAAAATTACGTCTGAATGAGCGCGCTGTCCAGTGTGATTTTTTGCGCACCGGCCAATGCGTGTCCTCAAGGCCGGTCGTATAGCGCTCGTTGTCCACGAATGGCTTCTGCGTACAGGCCGGCGTCTGGCCAAGCTATCGGAAGCCAAAGGGAAGCCAAGGGGCGTCCAATGATTGGCTATCGGCCAATGCTGCTTGGGGGGCTGTCCTCTCGCCCGATTGTGTGAAGATACTTCCGAGTCAATGCTACTCCAAGGCGCAGCCTGTGTAGCAATGTCTCTTTACTTCGGCCAAGACGAGGAGCATGACTGAGCCAGATCTTGCGCTCTGGATCGAGCTTGTGAAGGCGTTCATGTCGATTCTGCGGGTCCGACGAATGCAAGGCTGAAGCTTGTTTACGTGCTCCATAGAGTATCGCGTTAGCATCCTGCCTTGTGATCGGTATAGACAGGAGAGTTCCACTGTGGTGTGGCTGCTGTGCTTCGCATCCGCCAACTCATTTCTAGCGATGCCACAGTGACTTGGTATCCACTGAAGCACCACCGTGTGGCCCTTTTCATTCAACTATTTAAACAGGATAGCGACACCAGTTGTCAGCTGATCATACGCGCCTCGCTTCATTGGGTACCTAAGTACCTCCAGCGCTGGTTTGCAGTCACAAAAGATAATCCACTGCTGTGGTCTTTCACAAGAAATGGTGCGGAGCGCTTCGCGTAAACCGACCAGTTCTTCTGCGGTAGACGACGTCCTGTAAGATATCTTAAAACGTTGGGCCAGGTCCTTCTCAGGCATAACCACTGCCGCTGCCGACGAAGACGCCGTGACCGAGCCGTCGACAAAAACATGCGACGCCTCTCCGTGTATTTGACTGATGTAAAATAGTGAAAGTTTTCTTAAGGCTGAAGACGCCATGTGGGATTTTTTTACCGATTCCAGGAATCGACAACCGCACCTGTAGATCAGGTACTACCCATAGAGGCACTTCTGATATTTTGGCGACTGCAAATCTGAAGGGCATCAAATGTTGCTGCGCCGAAATACTGCGGGAGTAGTTTGAATTCGGCCGGTCCCTGAAAACACTCGACAGTGGATGGCACTCGTGTCTTGTCAGATGTCGGAGGTGCACACGAAGAGGTTCTTGCGCGAGGTAGACTTGAATTGGGCAGACTCGCGCTTCTGCGATCGTTCCACGTGTTGATGTGCATCGAGGCAACCCCAAACAGATTCGTAGGGCTTGTGCCTGTGCACTTTGAAGTACGCGTAATGACGATCGCCGAAGGTTACACAGTATAGGGGCACTGTATTGCCAATAGCCAATAAAGAGCGCCTGGTAAAGGCGCAGCAGCGATGAGACCGATGGGCCCCATGATCTCCTTCCGTGATGTTGGCTATAATAATATACGTTATCCATAAAGGACGCCTTGATGTAAGTGCCCACTGATGGTGATGCTTAGTAGCTGCCCCTCCTCACCCCTACTTTTTTTTTTGCGTCATCTATCGGTCATTTTAAAACGTTGACGATTGCTTTACTTCAAGCACGCTAGAGGGCGAGCAGTGTCATCTCCTCGCTCGGACGGATGCGACAGCGACGGATACGTTTTTCGTGTCGCCTGCATTGCCTTTGTGCTGAGATTTACGATTGCAGACGATCCGTGTTTTGATGCATCGGTTGTATCTAGAGTTCCTGTATATAGCTCCCGCAGGGAGCTAAGAGTTGCGCGACCCTTTTCCACGCGCCGCCGTGATTGCGACACTCCGGTTATCCATGCCGCACAGAGAAGCCCCCGCTACGGCTGCGCCGCAGCCACCGACGCGGGCGGCACCACGCCCCGCCCAGGAACAGCAGCAGCAGAAGCGTGAGGCGCCGCCGACCGAAGCGCCCCCACCGCGCGTCGGCCGCCGTCGGAAGCGTGGCGGCGAGGCTCCTTCACCCGCGAGGGGCGGCTTTCCCGCAGCAATCCGGATAACAAAGATGGCGGTCGGTCGCGCAACTCTTAGCTCCCTGCGGGAGCTATATACAGGAACTCTAGTTGTAGCAAGGTAAGGCGACTAACAACAACTGGTTGTTCTCAAACAGCCGCATTGGATGCTTGTGATCTCGTATGCGGGGAACGGCGGGGTTACGAGCCTTTCGGAAATAAAGGCGGCATTTTGAAAGCAATCGGTATGACTGCTACTGTGTTTAGGGCGGCGCGTAAGCCCTCAACGCGTAGGCGGAGCGTGCAGCGAGACGAATGCAAGAAGTCGCGCATATACGATTGGCGACATCGCTTGCTAACCGCAGTTCTGGTGCTCGGTAGGTTATTTCTTGGTTATTTTAGCGCATTTTAAGCGCACACAACCACAGTAGCCTACGTATTTGTACTTCCTCGATCCTTAAACCGATCACCTCGCTAGGCCTTTTTCGCATAACAAGCCTTGCTTGGGTGACGCTGTCAGGGGAGGAACGCTCCTCCATTAGCTCACGAAAGGGGGAAATCTTCCTCCACTCTCAGGGGGAGAAACGCGCTCCTCCCTCTTAAAGGGAGAATCTTTCTACCTCTTAGGGAGCAATATATGATACATTCCTGTTTCACCCTTACGGGAGAAACTACCACACCTTTTTTTCTTTGAGTGTAGGCGAAGCCAATCCTCGACGCCCTCCTCCCCACCCGATCATCTGCGCAGCTTAAAAAGCTCCGCTTTTAACATTCAAGTTTCCTCAATTTACGGTTTTATTAAGGCAACTGTCGGAAATTAGTATACAGGCAATTTTAAAAAAATCAATACGTTGAACAGACTGATATCTTTGAGGATGTAAAAATAGCAAAATTAACTCAAAATAAACATTCGCCGCTGACTCTTCGGCAATGGAAATAACCGTTGTTGAAACTTTCATGGAAGACAAAGATGAAACTGGCACCCAGCTCAGCAGGCACATAGACGAAGAAGATGAAGACGACTAGGCGAGGCGACAAGATGGCTGCGCATTGAATGGTTCTCTGTAAATAATGTATATATACTAGCTTTCTATCGACGACGGCCTCCTTCCTTGCCTCCCTGGACGTTCTTCCACAACCGTGTTTCCGTTAAAGCACTTCTGTGGGCTATCAAAAGCGAAAATAAAAACGAGTGCTACATATCAACCTCTCTGGTATCTGCCGTAATTCACACACAAAAAAATGAATTTTGCTTCTTACCCTTAATTTTGCCCTTAATGTAATTTTAAGGAATCCCATATTTTCGGGCACACACGCCACTAAAGGAAGGCACTTGGAGGTTGCAAGTCAATCAGTCTGGTTGTTGGGGCTCAGCGTTGATGTGCGAGTTCATTGGATCCCTTGTTCGATCACTTATCGCACTTGTCTTAATAGGTGTTTATTGAGATATGCGTGGAAAGAATGGGAGCAGTAAAAGTCAATGCCCTTGTGCCAAGATCAAAACGAACGAATCATTGCGGCAGTGCCCATTCAGCTGCTGGCTTTTTTTATTTTTGCGGTTGGGCACCCGTTTTAATAATAACTTTTTTGTTTGAGGCGACAGCCACAGAGCTTTAAAGTGTTCTCTCGCAACGTGGTGGCGTGTTTTTTACAGCAACATCGCAACCAGGAGAGGAGTCCAGTCCGGACACGTGAAACAACCATAACGTCTAAAAATATGGCGAAAAAGAAAAGCAGTCCAAATTGCTTGTCACGCTTGGGCATGACAAGGGGAGTTGTTAGCATAGTTGTCCACGAGGCCACGAAGAAACTTTACTCGTGCAAACTCGCCAGTTCTCAAATAAAAAGGGCAATTGCTGGTCCCCGAGTCGTAGTTGACGTCGTAGACAGCAGGAGCGAACCGTTCAACCTGAAGTAATGGTGAACGCACACAAAACTGAAAAGGAAGAAAAAAATGCGATATTATCGTTGTTACACTCTGAACACACTGTTCTCTAGGCATGTTCAAACGAACACCAGTCACACTGATTCTGCTGTAGTGTAGGATGCAGGATTGATGCAGCAGGTTGATGATACGTTGACGCAGCAATTATTTTAAGATCCACTGAAATGTTTGCTGGCTAACGTTGAAAATAGGTCAATACAGGCTGCTTTTTTGACGCCAATTTTTTACCCGTATATTCCAAGGCAATCGACGGTTAGCTTCCCATACAGTGAGACACAATTCAGAAGTAATTACTGCGGCTGGTCATCTTTAACACCGTTGTCTTTTGATGAAACAGACCCACATTCCTCTTTTGACAACTCTGGATAGGTCATTATTGTTCCGGATGACAGATATATCTACATCCCTCGACAGGGTTAATGCGCCATCTCTATTCATGCAATAACGAATCGCGCTAATGTCTCCTGCCTTAATTGACTCCCTGTTTTAGACGTTGCAAAGTCACCACTTCCACTCTTCTGCTGACATCCTATAGCCAGCAAAAGCGGGGCGTGATGATTCTGGTGATGATATTGTCCCGTACCAACGACAACGCAGCTTTCTTCAGGGAACAAAGTCTATCGAAGGGGTCTTGTGCTCCGCTAGAACTCAAAGAATACCCAAGCGACGGAGGAGCGGTCAACAAAGGGACGGGCGCGGGCGAGTGTCGGCGAATCGAATGCCTCGACATCTGCCCTGCGAGCACTTAGGGTATCTTTCGGCGCGATCGTTTCTTGAACCATCGGACTACATCAGTCTGCCTGTGAAATAGAAAATGTTGCGAACTCTTTTTGGGATGAAAGGGAAATTGCGGTGAATTTGTCGAACTCCAGTTTTTGCTTGAATTGCGTAGAGTGGATCAAATAAATACTTTTCATCATTTATCCTGTCGATCAGGCGATATTTATTTTATAAAGCCTAAAAGACGAAAAACTACCATGGCCGGTCTGCGTCGACCGCCCCACGTAAAACAGTGACACGTCCGTACGAGGATGAAAATTCAAATTAGTTTGGGCTTCATTTTTCTGAAACAATATGGTTGACATCCGGCGTTATCGTTTGCTGAAAATTCCCGATATCTCACTAATCGGCATACCACGTTTCTGCCGTGCCGGCTGTAAAATGCGTCAGGTAAGCCTGCCAGCACGGCTTGGAACCTTAACTATCATTGGCCGAGACGTACGCAGTGGATGAGCGCCCTCTTCATCACCGGAGACTCTCAAATGCAATGTGCTTTTCTCCCACATTTCTAGCTTGCCTTGTTCGTGCCTGTCTCGTAAGAGGCGTGTTTGAACCAGGCCAAGGGTCGGCTGATTCGGCACTGCGCACTCAAGCAGTCGGTGGTTGTGGCAACAGTACGCCAATGAGAACTCGTCATCGCGCAAATTTCAGCCTGCACGTGTTCTGTGAACTCGCTCGGGGAGCGAGTTCGCAACGTTACAGCGAAAAAATGGTGAAGTCGGTATAGAAAACATTACCCCAAAACAAACAAATCAACTCCAAAAAAACAACACCGTATATCCGGTATTCGAACTTGCGAATTGCAAAAAGACGAAATGCTCCTCAGCTCTCGGCAATGAGCCAATGCTGTCAGGAGCGGAAATATAAAGTATATATTGTATAACCTGTTTACATTTTAACCCGAAAGTGTTTTATGTCGGGGTAAAGCAAGACTTCACCGACGTCATATGTGTCATGGAAATGACACCTCCAGAAAAAGTTCCATTGACGCGGCGATGCGAGGATTCGAGCTCACGATCACTTTGGCCGCAACGGGAGGTGTGAAGAGCTCTGCCAACTGGGCTATGAGCACCAGCCCGCATAGCTCTACGAAGGCTCCTTATATCCTTGTCTATTCAGATGGCGCTGCCGCCTAGGAGAGGTCAGAGCCTTCTATTTACAAGAGTTCGGTCAGGAGGAGGAGCCTGTCAAACTGTGACGTAACGATTACGAATTACATCACGAAAAAGTGTTGTCCCACCTCCAAATTTACGCACAACGTCATTAAAAATAGTTGGTTCCGCCATATTTACGCCGCGCCCATATAGAAAGTATGGGAGTCGCCGCCGAAGGCTCCAGGGGAGGGTTCCGCGGAGGAGGGCAGCGTAAACATGGCGGCGCCCGGGTGTGTGAAGAAGCTCGATCGGTTATGTAAGAAAACAAGGCCGCGGAAAGCTATTTTCACGCCGATAAACAATCCCTGACGTAAATATTCAGCGCTTAGGCTACTGGCGTATGCGTGCAGAGTGTTACCGGTCTCTGTAAATGATATTTAGTTTTTGCGCGAGCTCATTATCGGCCGAAGTGTTCCGTACGTAGGCTTAATTTACGCGTCCACACTCTAAGAAATCGGGGGAGCAGTTGAAGAGTCCAACAGTCATTGTACTCCTGCAAGCGTTGGCGCGCTCCCCTCGAAAGCTGCGGGGAGTTGGATGTAATGTTCGCTCCCATGAGGAGGAAGAGCAAAACTGACAGCGTACTCTTCTCGTGCGCGGCGGAGTGCATCCCCAGTTCCGCTCCCGCACCAGTGAAGAGTAAAGCTGCACATCGTCTCCTCTCTCCAGTACGAAGAGTAAAATTGCAATTTCATTCTTGTCAAGTGCGGGAGTAAGCATGGAGAGGCACTCCTACCATTTACGCACACCAACTCATCAGCGATGTTTTATTTGCATACGTATATATTATATAAAGCAGTTGTGTAAAAAGCGCCCGAGTACTTCCGCCGCGTATTCTAAACGTGCAAGAATATAAATTCATGTAACGATTGCTCGCACCGTTTAGTGACATGAATGGAGCAAGCTTGACAAAACTAAAAAAAACGCATGTCTCGATTTGGTTTTGTTTCTTTGTTTTGTTTTTTCCTCTGTAATGGCTTAGTTATCGACATTTAAAAAGTTGTCAGACTATGCATCATAAAAGGTGCGCACCACGGAGGAAAGAATACTGCGCGCCGATTTCAGCGATTACGCCGATTACACCGAGGGCGTCCCAGCGGCGGGGGCGCGGCGGTGGACGCCGCGTCTCCGTAGCTCAGCCCGACGAATATACGACGTACTACCACGCCGGATTTTCCGCCACGCGATCTCGCGTCTACGGTGAAAGCCGACACAGGCGGTGCACCCGCAAGAACCGGGCGAGCGACGACTGATCGCGCCAGACCGTGATGTCCCGCCAGCGCGGAACGCAGGGCTGCGCTTTGTAAACCATGTGCTACGCACGAAGTGGACTTTCAAACAGACGCTTCATCCAACATGGGAAGTTCGACCTGCCCTTATCGTCATGCTTGCATGCTTGAACACAGTACGACGCGTGCTCGCATCGAATAGGAGAAACTAGGTTTTGAGAATTAAAGGTATAATTATTGAGAAAACTGAGGTTACAGTGGATCAGGACAGAAGAGCACGAGGAGAAAACGTCTCACGCGGTGCGCAGGCGTGGGGCGACTCTCCTCGGCGAACAGCACACACACGTGACACGCCCCAGGCAAGACTCCAAAGCTCTCACTCGTTGGTATAAACATCCGGCCGCGTTCGCTGCGACGGTGGCGGTTTCAGGTGTTTCGTGCTCCGGGCTTGGCCCCCTCGGTAGGGTGTCTGTTTTCGTTTTCGCCTTCTCGGCGCCAGCATTCTCGGCGCGAGAATTATCCGAAGCTTCGGAGACGGCTTGCTCAACATGGGAAGTTTGACCTGCCCTTATCGTCATACTTGCTTGAGCGCAGTGTGACGCGTGCTCGCTAACTGCTTGCATGCCTGTGCGTCAGCGTTAGATCACGAACACGTAAGCAAGCCGTATATTAGTTCGTTCGTGCGTGCGTGCATGCGTGGAACTAGTTTTTATTTCGGACGGACATCACAGCTGCGGCGGCGCAGAGGCCGATACCGGAATTATATGCACTGTGTAGCAATGCGCGCGCAAGCCGCCGGACCAGCCGGTGTGCAGTTTGCAGGCTTCGCGCCTTAAGCTTGGGATCTTGGGATGACGACCATGGATTTATCTACCGGACGAAGAAATGCTGGCTGGAAGTGGAGGTAAGCCATTAGTTAACCTGGTATTCTTATCTTGTGTATTTAGCGAAGGAGAGTTGCTCTCTAGCTTCGGTCCGCGGAAGCGGCTAACCCTAATGTTTTCGTCACTCATTTTGACCGCTGCTTAGATTTGAAGGGCGGCTTTTGTACCCGTGTGCAAACAGCGTCGAGTCTTACACCGTTTCAATCCCTTTGATTCGTGAAGTGTTGGTATCCTAGCCGAATGTTTTCGCAGGTAAGAAGCACGGTCGCGCGAGTAGTCGCAGCGCTACCCTGTATTCTTAACTCAGCGGCTAGGGTTAGAGTGGCTGCCGTGCAGTAGCTGTGGCTACCTGCGCGACTCCAAAGAATTTCGTACAATCGGCTGAGTAATAGGAGCGCGTCTAGCGCGTGGCAGTCACTAAAATTACAATGATTTTAGTTACCGCCGCGCGTACTGCAGCAGACTGAAATCCTGTCCAGATAGGTTTTTTTGCGTTTTGATTTGTACTGTTAGCTCGGCGGCTAGGCGGCTAGGGTTAGAGTGGCTGCCGTGCAGTAGCTGTGGCGACCTGCGCGGCTCCAAAGAATTTTGTCCAATAGGCTGAGTGATAGGAGCGCGTCTAGCGCGTGGCAGTCACTAAAATTACAATAATTTTAGTGACCGCCGCGCGTACAGCAGCAGACTGAAATGCTGTCCTGACAGGGTTTAGGTTTTTTGCGTTTTGATTGAGGGCAGGATGGCCGCAGATGGGACTGTTAAGGGGTAACTACATGCGTCTAAGCCGATGAGCGACGCGAGAAAACTCACATTGGGTACGGCAAACAGGTATTGTGGGCGACACAGACAAAATTTTTTTACACAGGCCGCTGACAGCGGCAACTGCGGCAGGCGACGGGCCGTCGCCGTCGCGGGCTTATACCGGCCAGAAGCAGCCCACGAGCGAGCGGCAGCAACGACGACGAATGGCATTGGCAGCAATGCATTATTTTTTTTTTTCGTTTGTCGCTGTCGCCCATAGTGTTTGTTGTACCCATTACGGTACTTTTTTCGCGTCGGTTGTCGCCGTCGCTGCGTGTGGTTTTATGTTCGAGCGTTCTGATCGTTCAATAACGAGCCTATTGGTTCTCATCAGGTGTTGCGATCTGCAGCGTGCATGCAACGAAGCGTACTCGAGAATGAAAAAAACAGTAGCTATATGCCCCATAGCAACTTTTACACGCTGTACTTGTGAACGTATAATGGGCCGTACGTTGCAGTCGGCTGAGGGCAAAATCCTATGCAAATTAATCAGGGATTATAACGTTACAAAAAGAGTTCTCTTTACTTAAATTTTGTTAAATGTTTTTATACCGGGAACGATAGCGGGGTAAACAATAGAAGCTACGGACACGTAAGCACTAATGGGTTTGGGGCGCATTGCGTAGGCAGACAGCTGTAGGGCGCGCTGTCTGACATGACATTGACCAAGTGGCACAATGAGCGTGGCTGCATCCAAGGTCACCGCACATTCGCATGTAGACTTGTGACTGCGCCAAGCAGTATTGCATTCCAATACGGGTTCAATGCGTTCACTCGGCGCAAAAACTAATCTATCACGTCGTCAAACTCGTCAATTTTTTTTTCATTGTTGATCTTATCTTTGCTGTCCCCCTCTTTCTTCCTGTGCAGGAACCACGGGAAGACGGTACTTGCCCGAAGATTTTTTTTTTTCCTGAGAGAGAACGAGATCCCCGAGGCGTCAGCAGGAGTGGCCGTCGCATTCAAGACACTTCTGCTCACATCCTTGGACATCGTGGATGAGTTCCCATTGCTGCTGTCTGTGTTTTCAAAGGGGAAGCGCACCTTCTTGCTTCTGCAGACGTTACTTCGGCTCAAGCACGGTGCCCTGGTCGGTACTGTTCTGAAGGCCGCCACCAACATTATGAAGCATTCAGCTCGAACGTGTTTGTTTTAATAGCAAGTTATGCCTTTTTTAAATCTTACTAGCGCATCCTCATTTCAGAACCACCCGCCTAAAAAACCCAGTGGGAATGTTTCCGGTGGTTTCCTATTGTCCCACCAACATATGTCTGTTGCAAAGTTCCCGTGTCAGTGGCTTTGTATCTTTGTGTTGATTGCACCTTGTAATGCGCTAATAGTAATCTACGCTGAATAGTTTTAGTCCAAGATTTTTGTTTCGCAAAATTTATTTGTAAATGTTTGTGATGTGTCCTAAATAAGAGCTGGCTTTCAGTCCATGTGAAGCACTCACTGATGTACTAAGGCCACTTTGTTTTATGGTAATACTGTTAACTATTTTCCCACTGCTGTATTTCTACTGACGTTTTCGTGCTAATGCCAGTACCTTTTTATTTGTGGATGTTAATGTCATTTTTATTGTCTTAATTTAATGTTTGTATTTCAGTGTTATCAATTGCTTTGATGCATTTTTATTTGTGAATTTTTCTTGGATGTATCCTCAATAGGCGTTACGTCTCCTGTGTGCATGTGGAGTAAGAACCGTTTTTATGCTGTGATATTTTAATTCAAAATGAATTGCTTTTTGTGTGAAATTGCACAATGAACTGATTGTTGTGGTATTTTTTTGCAAAATAAAGTCTGACCTTGTTTTTTCTTCTTTTCCATGTTTCAAAATGGCTTGTCCTGTTTTGTTTGCTTGTAACTGCCTATAGTACCATCGTGGGGATGGGGGGGGGGGGGGGGGGGCTAGTAGCAGGCGGAGCGAAAACACGCTGCCTTGCGGGGAATAGCAGAACGCTCTTGAGGCGTAACGAGATGCTTAACAAGAGAGAGTAGTAGTACCCGTCTGCAGTATCCGAGAACGCCGAAACCAATAGAGCTTATTCACGCCTAAAGGGAGTGACGGAACGCTGCCTTGTACATGGCATAGCAATTCCCACACAGGGTTCAAGTACTCCGCTTCGACAGCAGCAAGTAAATCCCACGAGGAGTGTTTCGCCTCTCGTTTGGCCGCCACGCGCTACTCCTCGGAAGAGTCGCCCAATGCTGCCAAAGAGAGTGAAATATGGGACAAAAGTTTTTACTCCTAGACAGAGTGCCCAGCACTCCTCGTCTTCTTAGAGTGCATGTACGCGTCGACAGACTGTGGGGCTGCCGTTGAAAATGTTCTGTCGGCTGTCTTGGACCACGTTATTAAATTGGGGAGTTGGGAAGAAAAAAATCATTAAATCATTTGCGTGTGGACATGGGCATGTCGAAGTAACAGCGGTAACAGCGTGTATCCGCGCGACCGGCTTTGAAAATCGGGCGACCGCACCAGCTGTTGCGGCGGTCAGCTGTTACTGCAAGAAAGGCGCCTGGGTTGTGCCAAAGAAGGTGCTGTTACTCGGTAACGTAGCGGTGTTGTTCAGCACTTTTTCCCCAGCGTTTTAAGAGTGCTCAGGGTCACGTAGCTTATTTAGCCCCTAAATAAGGCTTGTTCAACGCACACGGAACATTTGGGCCGTGTTGGTAATGATCGCAACAACACTTAACGAAGTTGGTCGCTTAACCTGTCGATTGTCTCGTCGTGAAATTGCATGCCCAAGCGTCCGTTCACTTGTTAAATAAGGAATAAATAGCTTGAGGAACAGGTTTTCATGCTGCCTTTTGTTATAAACCGTGACCCAGCATTACGTAATTGTAAAAGCGCCTTGTCAAATAGACGAACTTGAGTACCAAGTTTTTACGTTTGGTTAGCCTTGATCGTCGCCGACGGCAGGCATGCATGTGCACGAATACTTTGACCGGTTATGACTAATAGCTGGGTTAGTATTTTTTTCCTTTTCATATTCAGTTCTGTAAGTTGTGGATATTGTTCTGCATGCATTAAAATGTTGTGCAAGCTGATTGAAGAGCGTTCTTGTTGTTTTTATCTTCACTGAAATAAATAGAAGTTACTGTACCAGTGCTTCATTTCGAGATATAACCACACTGCAGCCTGTATATCTCCGAAAGTGCAGTGAAATATTGCAATACTCACCCTACAAAAATAGTTCCCTTTCTGAATTGTCTGAAAATATTTCAGACGTTCCACCTTGGTTTTACAGACTAAATGGGGAAGGCTGTATTCGTCAGTTTTGCAAGGGTAACAGAAGAGCTTAAACGTTCTCTCCACAAAGCACAACCGTTCAAAAACTGTCAAGTTATATTTACCTGAACTGGAGCTCACCAAAGTTTTCTGTCGGCCCTGTGCTTCTTCAGCGATTGCGTAGGTGTTAGTTTTTCATGCATTTTTTGATATGCCGCCTCTCACAACGTGCAACATGCTTGCAGACGTATCACTAGACAGCATGACATTTAATAAAGCAATCGTCTGAAAAAAGCCTCATAAATCTTTTGAGGTGTTTTATAGTTTTTACCGCAGCGTACATGTATCTGCTTTTGAAGTAAGTGTCACCTATGGTGAAGTTTATTGTTCAAAAGGCTTTGTTATAATGGTGGTATACTGTACATAAATTAATTTGGCTTGTAAGAACAGCTTTCAATAAAAAACGTGCCTTGCAATGGTGACCCTAAAGATGTTTCAATTCAAACTTTCACCGAGGAAGTCACACTGGCATTCATGTTATTGAAAATAAGCTATAAGTAGTTTTTATTCAAGTAGATTTCGAATTAAAAAGTAAATTTACTTTTCTGAAGCAGGGAAGCAACCATAACCAATGATGACACACTGTTCTCATTGGCCTAGTCTACCTGAATTTCTCAGCGGTAATTCACTTATCACTAATTTTAGACATTACTTTTTTTGTAAACAGAGTACCTGTCATAAGTTATTTCCCTTTTCCCTGACTACTCTTCTCACATGGATTAGCAATGTCAGCCACAGATACACAGAAACTTTATCAGTCACAGGATAGCAGAACCAGATCAGAGGCCTAGGTCGAGGCAGCCGCTGAAAGCGTTCATGGTGTGGGTTGCCAGTTCCCGTTGTTCTTTGAGATTTGCCGCAACATCCAACCACTCGTGTATTTGTGTGGTTGTGTAGTCTTGTCCAATATCAATGGCCCATGAAAAACAATGTTTATGAAAAAAATGGTTCATTCAAATTGGCAATTTTTGCTGAGCAGTATGGAATAAAGCCAGAACAGGACACACAAACGCCTTTAGGGGCACTATGTACTGCAGACAGAGTTACATTAAATTTTCATAACCTCCATTCTGAGCAGGTGCATGTCAGAAAGGCAGTGGAAACAGTAGACTGCTTTTGGTGCACAATATGAGCAGCACACGAACCTTTCTTGAGGGAGGGGAGCAGTATCATTTCAAACATTTTCAATTGCAGTCAAACAAAAGTCAATCTGCCTGAGATCTTGAACACGCAAGAAACAGTTATTCTTGTTAAAAAACGTGTGTTAAAAAACTTTTGCTTTCATAGAAGTTGAGTTGAGGGCTTCTTTATTTTTTAAATATACACAAATGCTGGGAAGTCACAAGGAAGGCACGACAAGACCAGGTAGCAATTGTGTTAGCTGTTTTGCAGATGTTACCGGCCTTCTTGTTGCGAGGCGGGCAAAACCTTGGGGAATTAATCACAGCGGCCTCTGCACAAAGTTAATCAATTCACTGTAACAGCTTGAGACTTGTGCCGTCGTACGACATCAAATAGGCCACAGTGATTTTACATTTCTTTTTTCAGTTTCAACAAAGGCTGCACTGTACACAAACTTCTTTTCAGTCTGTACAGTCCTAGATTCTCATGCGATGTCAAATGACACCGTTTCTGAGGGCAACTTCATGCCGTAGATTCCAGCTCCTATGTCCGTGTGAGGGCCACATTGCATCTAGGCCAACTCCAAAATCCCTGCGATACATTTTCTGACATCTTGCCCACTGAAGGAATAGCCTGCAAAGAAAAACAAAAAGATACCTGTTATTATTAAGTTTATTGCACATTAGTACAGCTGCTTCTTAGTATAGTAAATTTTATCTCACCACTTTGCCTAATCAAATTTAGAGGTCCCACCCAAAAACTCTGCGTTGTAGTTTGCCAATAGTTATTATATTTTCCGCTTAGCACGACCACCTTTTAGTGGTCCTACAGGAGTGTAATTAATGAGCGTAGAGTGTACATATTGCAGACTGAAAATGTTCAGCCTTATCAGGGCATGTTCAGACTGAATATGTTTACCTTTATCAGCTTTTCCATCAATCTTTATAAGAGGGTAGGACACCATGCTTGTAAGGAATGAGGGCGTATTTCTGTTTTCTCTTGTCTTCTTTCTGTTGCCGTACACGGATGCCCTCCTTACATTCTTTCAGAATGTCACACGCACGACTGTTATCAAGAGATGCTCGGGAACCAGTCTTAGGTCAGTTAAGTCCAGGCTTTCTGCCGTGTTGCGGGGACAAGATTTCCTGAGGCTGTTTAGAATACACAAGTTAGCTACACCCCGCTTTACAATCTTCGAGTGTCCAGACGACAAAGGAAGTAACGATTGGCATGCTCGAGGCTCGTACTGCCAACACAGACGGCCATCATTGAATCGTTGTTTTAGGTCTATGAATTTTATCGTGTTGTCCGGGAGAAGTTCACGGGTTAAACTGAACGGCTGAAAATGCTGAGGGAAAGCAATGAGCGTGGCAGAACAACTTGGTTGATAGGCAACAGCACCCTTAAACACAAGGTAGTCATGCACAAAGCGAACAAACTTAACTTTGTTCTAGCTTTGCTGTAGCAGTTCAAATAGCCTGTTAGTCTGTCAAAACCGGCAAAGAATACCTCAATGAGAACTGGAGCCACACAGGACACAATGCACATTTTGCTTGCTGGCAGATAAATGCTGTCACACCAATCCATGAAAGCTGACTTTAAATAAAGTGAAAGCAGTTCGAAAAACCCCTCCACTGTCAAACAAGCAGAATTTTTAAACTTGAGCACCCCTTAAATGTCGATGTTGTATGAACTTTAACAGTCGACCGTAAGGTAAGCTGTAATACAAGTCTTTAATGTCGACCGAAAACACTGTGAACGTCTGCTCGTCATTGTCCTTAAAGAACGTGGCCTCTGATCCCTTGATCGTGAACAGGCCATTCAAAGTGGCCATTACTAGCTTCTCTCGAAGAAGCTAGTGAGGTTGTAAATCTACAAACTATCCGAAGCTTGAGTGACAGAGATATGCTGTACTGAGCAGTCACTCGCACAGACGGCGACTGTCTGTGCAAGCTGCCTGAACACTCTGGAACACAAGCGGCTTCCCCAAGAGCCAGAAACAATAATTGGCTGCAGCATTTATTGACACGCAGTAATAACGGTTATAGAAACTGCATCACACACATACAGCTACTTAAGTGCTAGGCTGAATGGCGATAAGGATGTGCAGGTAAACAAGGAAACAAAGCAGTTCTTTTGTGCACATTTGCACGGCCCCTTCATTACGCAGAGGTGTAATATTTATGCAATATTTGGCAAATGTGAACGTACACTAACAACTGGAAAGACGAAATCGCAATGTTTGGTACCCGTAATGTTGCCCGAACGAAGTTTCCCACTTTTTCCATCGGTGCAAGTGAAACAAATACCACGACTTAGAAAGGCGTAACCATACCGCTAGATGTGGAAAAGAACCCCACAGCAAGGAGTACGAAAAAGTAGTAGTTTGTTGGCTGGCTCTCAGACGAGGGCATATACCTATGTAGAAGATCGGGAAAGAAGCTGCCTACCGAATAGTCTAACTGCATGCGGGATCCCTTTCTTTTCTTTGGCAACGTGTTAGACATTTTCTGTTGAATGGTGCAGCTGATAGTTGCTGGGTTCTTGTCTTTTCACAAAAGTTGGAGCTGAAAACTTGAAAATGACGTGAAAAATCATCTCCTCAAAACCACTGAAAAAGCAGCCTTTCCAATTGAACCAAAATTCGGTGCTACTACAATATGTCCAGTTCAGACCCAATGCTTTCCAGCTGCCAACAAGCTTCAGGCTGTCCAAACCTGAGCGCACTGGTGTGCCAGGCCATTCGTGAATGAGCTCAGTTGATCCCATGCCCAAGCCGTCACAAAAATGGATTGACACAAGCGCTAGCAGGCCACCCTTTGAGTTGTTGTACCCACAATAAACTTTTGTAAAATCAACAAACAGACTGAAGAACTTGCGTAAGATTACAACTCTGAGCTCGAGTGGAAAGCTGTGGAAGCATGTCATGTTCTCATATGTGGGGCTAAAGCTAAACTCTCACGTCGGAGCAAAGAAAATCAATACCCACAATTGGCAAAAGCCCCGATAAATAATGCAGGGTCAATGAGTGCACAAGGAACGTTCCATGGAGCGATTCAAGGTGAGCGCTCCTTTTGAGATGAGTATGAAGACACCACACTACAGTACAAAGCTGTCAACTATTGACAAAATCAAATAACTCAACCAATACCTTGTTGGGAAGGCACAAGACAAGATCAGCCGCCTTTCCCTTTCTGACAGCAACTACCAAATAGCGGTCAATCTACTGGAGGAACACTGTGGAAGGAAGGACCTTGCGATTAACCACAACTCCCTTCCCACAGCTGCAGCCATGCCTAAAAAAATTGGAGTTGAATAGGAAGAAAGTGCCTTACAGTGTGTAGTGGTTCATATTTTCATGATCGCTTGTTCATGACTATGTCAGGACTTGAAGAAAGACGATGTGCAGCTGGATAACATTACAGCAACGTTAGCACGTACATCTCAAGAACTGAAGCCTTATCCAAGGCAAAAAAGAAAAACGACTGTACACAAGGCCAATGTACGCAATGACAACACCCTATCAAGCAAGACAGTTTCTGCATAGATTGAAAGACAAACGTGACTTGACGGTGGCCAAAGCAAAGAGCAGGAGCTGTCGAATGCTAAACAGAGATAGCTGTTCTGCATTGTAACAAGCTCAAGCAAACCAGATCCTTGTCAATGTTTCCAGCCCTCAACAGAGCTTCAGTTTTGGTATAGAGGTACATGAAGAGCACAAGGACACCCCGCCTATCAACGAGAAAATAGTTTAAGCGGCTCTCCTAACAACACACTCCCACAAGTGCCCTCCTCCACAGCAGCAACTACATGGAGAGGCCTCTTTGTGTGAAAAGCGGACAGGTTGTGCATCCGAGGGCACTAGTTCCCTTCTCCAAGCCTACAGAGAAACAGTGCACGCAACCCGTTGAATACAAAGACTATGCTACTGCTTGACGAACAACTGTTATTTCGACGTCCTGCAAGAATTTCGATGAAGCGAGCAACATAAACTCGTCACCTTTTGATTGGCCACTGGGCCACAAAAGCTGCTTTGTAGGCGATGCTGTTCCTGAAGTAGAAGGACACACAGAAGCACCGTTGGAAAGTTCACCTAGGACATTCGTACTCAAGTGTTAAACATGTAGTTGCAGCCAAGGAGCGCAACAAAAACATAAGTGCTGCAAGCAGTGAGGATTCACAAGAGACGAACAGCGAAGGCACTGCAATAATGGAGGACCCTATTTCCATGGTTGTTAAGCCCAGGGATTTCCAGCTGCCTCTCCAGAAGTGGAACAAGCTGCACCTGTCGGAGAATAGGACCCTGGCCATGCACAAGACAGGTCAGAAGAATCGAGGCAAACAAGTCTAAGTGAGCTGTCGAATAATCAAAGAAGACATGACTACTAAGGACGGCGAACTCAGGAAAGCAGAGAGCAGTGAAGAAGCCATTGCAGGCAAAGTTTCAACCTTTCAGAGGCCTGAGTTAGCGAACTCCTTGGGAAAGACGGTGAAAGGAGTTCAGCAACAAGGAATATATTACACATAGAGGGCAATTTGATGCGACAATTTCCCTAGTTCACAAATTCACCTACTTTGTTTTTGAGTCTTTGCACAGCACAACTTGAAATAGTGTAAATGCTGTCACACCTGGGAGGATATTGGGAAAAGTAGTAGTTAGTTGGCTGCCCCTCAGACAAGGGCACATACGCGCACAGAAGATTGGCCCAGAAGCTACCCTCCAAATGGGCTGACTGCAAGCATGATCTTCTGCTGTTGCCTTTGGTTATGTGTTAATAAACACCTTCTGTTCGATGGTGCACCCGAAAGGTGCTGGACTCTGGTCTTTTCGTTAAACAGGGTGTGAACAAATCACTGAGTCCCATGTGCATTTATTGGCTATGTTTGCCATGCCAGGCCTTACTCTGGCAAAAGTGGGTGCATGGCAGCTCTGGAACTTGCACACACTAGAAACAAAAAAAGACCCACAAGCTCAAAGATCAAGATGCTATCATACCAAACTGAAAACACTACTTCAACATCCCGTGATAATTTCAGAAATGGCGGATTCAGATAATTTCAGAATTCAGCCTGATGCTGAGCGTCAGAAATAGACTGATTTTTTACTTGCACTTTAAATAAAACAACTAATTTCCCTTGGAGAAGTGCAGAATTCCCACATAAGTAAGGGCTCCAGAAATTCACTTCCAGGTAATTTTATGAGCTGCCGGTGTTCCTGCATTGAACAAGAAACTTCCACAGCTCAGATGCCAAAGCACTATGCAGGAAGACGATATTGGAGTGGGTTTGGAATGCAGATTGTGTTCACTAGCAGTTATGGGCCGAAAGTCCTCTTCCACTCTACTATTTGTGCATGTCATTCTATTTTATCAGTTGATAGGTCTAAGGGACAGTCCTTAAAGTATTAACAACGCAATAATATCAGAAAGAAGGAATTAAAAACAACAGTTCAATGTCGCATCAGATTTGCCTCGAGGAAGAAAAGCAAGCTAATATTCATGCTCTCAGCTCTACTGGTATATTATTCACACGGTGTAATAAGACACAGTAAAAGCATACCATTCTGGGTCTGGTGCAGGTTCCTGTACCTTGGGGTCTGGCCAAAGTAGTGCTGCACCCTGCAGCAGAGAATTTTTTAAGCACAAAGATTTGCAAGGAGTAGGCACAAAGTCGACGCACAGAATGTATATACATGCGTTTGTTCACTGTTAAGTCCAGTTGGAGGCTACCATATTAACGAGGCTTCTTCACACTCCCCCTCCCAATTTAACAAACTAGAGGTTGTCTAAATCAACAGGGCCTTCCGATTTGAAAATTCTGGGAACCTATACGGCTTTTCAAAACACAATTCAATCACTACTTCTGGTGTCTATGTATTATTTTTACTCAACCATTGCTAAATTTGAAATCAAGCTTGCGAGATTATTAAAAAATTAGTCTCACAAGGGTCCCAGGCTTTCATTGCCACCACCCCTCACTGCACAGCTTGCTGTTTTGTTTGCTTGTAATTGTTTATGAGATTAACCCAGCAACTAAAGTGCTTTAAGAAAATTTAATAAAAACACTATCAGATAATAAAATACAAATAAACGTTCAAGTTAACCTGAAAAGTAAAAAATAACGCATCTTAGCCACCGGTGTTGCTTCCTAAGGAGCCTTGTTGCAGTTCACGTAGAAAAAAAGGAAGGAAGGTTCCTTATTGGTAGTGGTGCACAATGCATTAGAAATTTTGTGATGTCAAGAAAGTCATCCAAAAAATGTGATTCCACCATACAGTGTGAGCTCTTTAGAAAAAACATGAAAGGTGCAAGTTGAACTGTATGTATGAGGTGGATAATTTTGCAATATTTTATTGTGTTACTGACACGACCTACTTTCAAATAAAAAAGGACATACAGAGCTCTAATGGTAGTTTAGTTAGGTCATTCGAGCTAAGTCATTGGCAACACTCTACTGCCTGCCATATTTTAATGCATTACTTGTGTACTTGTCCCAAAATCTGTGCCTGTGTGAACCCAGCCTGGTAGGTAATGTCCCACCACTCATTCACGCTCTGCACTCCAGTTATTCCACAACCAATCCTCACGAGTGCAACCATCATGCTTGCTCTTTGCTGTCTTTTTTAAGTGAGGATGGAATGGCGTCACAGCCTCAGATGAGGACACTCCCAACTTCTGTGAAGATATGACTAGCATTCCTAATAAGGAACCTGGTACAGTTCACACAGTTTTCCATGTCAGTGAGCAGCATCATCCCACCTTTTTTTACTATTTCATCATTTTGCCACAGGGCGTCAAAAAACACGGGGAACCTATCTTCACAACAATATCAGTTCTCATTTTAACCTTTACGCCAGCATGTAGAAGGGTGAAAAAGCAGTCACTCCGCTCTTTACGCCGTCCTTTCTAGCGGTAAGGCACACAGGATGCCCTAGCACCAAAGGGTCGCAGAAATGCTGTGTGATTCTTCCATCACTGTGCGACCCCACTGTTCAGCAGGATGGAACAACCTGACAACTGCCTAGGCAAAGGCAAGTTCCCCATCTCTGTGCTTACTTCTTGCCCCATCCATTTAGGAGGATACTCAGACCTGGCACAATGCTTAATGAGGTTCCATAGAAAGTGTGCATACCACATCTACGTTGGAGGAGCTGTCCGTGACTTGCGACTTGACCACAGAGGCACTTGCACGCGTGTGAGGCTGCGGCAGAGTAAAAATGGCTTAGAGAATGTGCGGTTACAAACCAGCTTAAGACCATTTGAGACCTTTTTCAAACCCACTCTCAAAAAGGTTGCTCCTTCACACTTTAAATTACTGTGGCTTATAAAAACAACATAGAAACTTTCTTTCCGTGTATCAAGGTAGAGCTTGTGCGTGTGCTTAGAGCTAGCAAAGTGGTCATAATGGCTCCAGCAAGCCTCAAAGCCTGGAAGAGAGCGATGCCTCAGAAACCCAAGTGGCACAGAAGGTGAAGAAGGCAGAGGAGGGAGGTCAAAAGACAAAGAAAGGAACACGGGGTAAGGGAAGGAAACACAATGTATGAATAAAGGTCTTCAAAAGTAACGAAACATATGCATTGAAAGCACATCAGCACACAAGTGCCCCAATTAATTTGTTGCAACATGTCTGTTTGCCAATGGACAGATGAACCAAGCTAGTCACGCCGATGGGATTTGTAGACAGCTTAAAAATTCTGCTGGACTTGTGAAGACGCCTTAAAAATGTAATGACAACTTTGTGCTTACCATTACAGACATTCTAGCCGTGAAAAAAGGTTGATGGTGCCCTTTTTGCACTGGTACTTGACGCTAACCAAGGCCAGAGGAATGTAGGCTGCAGTGGAGCATTGGTTTGCTGATCAAACTGTAAGATAAAAAGGACAACAATAGCTTATGTCACCCAGTCTGCAACAGTACATTTGCAGCAACCCAGAGGTCTGTACTGCAGGCCATGTCACTGCGAGCATAAAACAAAGCAAACAACAATACAAACCAAACAAACAGGATTGAGCATCCCACAAAACCAGTGGCACCGCTGTTAGTGAATTCAACTACAAACATTGTGGTCCCATTTGCTGGTTGCAACAAGGGCCTCTCCGTCTGGCAACAAGTCTCGATTTAGTTGTATGTGACACCAAAAGCATGAGTATCCAACCTCATGAATGCTGCTGAGCCAAGGAACAAGTGAAACAAAACGTTGCAAGAGCGGCTCATTACTGTCTGAATTACATGTTTGGCTAGAAATGCATAGTTCAGATAGACGCATATTTATTTACGTCCACGTAAAGATGTTCGCACTGTCTCGGGCTGTGTAATATTTGTTTCCTTGATTTTGCGCCCGAATACTGCTCGAACACATGCCTTAGTTTCCTTCAGCCGTCTGCAATGTGTTATGTATTGCTTAAGCACAGGGAGCGGATACAAGGCTTTTGCGATTGATCTGGAAAGCTTTGCTTGCGAGAGGCTTGAGGCAAGCAATTATCCCACACTTATCACACTTTTAAAAGTCCAATAGGTCCACTGACATCCCCCAGAACTTTCTAGACATCTGCGTGAGCGCCCAGCGATACATGCATGCACGTAAAAAAGGAGCCTCGACGGTTTCGACTACCGAGCGCCATATCGTATTTCGCTTAGTGCGCTTTTAACTTTCGGCACGATGCTTCCATAAGGGCCAAGAAGCGTGCAAATGTGCACCACGAAGTTTTTGTTGTTTTAAATTTCGTAGACAGCCTGGTGGCGGTCTCCTAAGATTCATATCCACGGAATCTTACGAACGAGCCTGCTTGATTTGAATTGCGTCTTTGTTATTAACTTGCGAAAGGCGTGTTTTACAACGTTCAGTTTGTTTCAACCCTAATTATGCGGTGCAAAGTTCGCATATTAAAAATTCGACGTAGGCGCGCGTGGTTACCATGTTATACGTATCGCCAAGCGGTGGAGAAACACGCGAGAGACATCATTTTCTAACTGCGCACTTACCTCGCATAGCTCCGCACGTTTTTAGGCATCCAGTCGTTACGGTGATGCTCTGTAACCATCACGCCGCCTCTCTGGGTCTTTTGAGAGCCTAAACAGGCGAGGTATCGTAAGCGCTGCGGTTGCTGCCCCAACACAGCAGCAACCGATCGCACGTAAACACGGCGTCGTCGGAGTGGTCGCAGCTCGGCGGTGGTTCGGCGTCTCCGAAGTACGACCCACTCGGCTCACTCTCCGCGCACTGCGAAAACGCTGATAAATCCCCCACGCTGATAAGACGTACTGTATCTTTTGGCCGGCGTGTAGCAAGCCTCGTTGTCGGCGTCGTTGCCGGCGCTGCCGGGGCCGGAAGCGCGCGCGGGTGACGGGTCTGGCGGGTTCCTATGAGAGACGTCACGTTTTATAAGCATGGCGTCATCACTATTCGTGTTGAGCGCCCGCTCGCAGAAATGCATTGATGGCCGAACTCTTAGTAGTATAGAAGGCTCTGGGAGAGGTGAAGCGAAGTAATGCGTCACAACGCCAAGGAGCGCTGATATCTGGCGCCTCCATAGAGCAGCGTATATCAGCCCTTTTTTATGCCATGGGAGTGATGGCCCTGTGCACGGTGGAGCAATATTTTTTCTCCACCGTGGCCCCGTGTAATATAACTGTTGCACTGAGGCAGAAAGGAAACGACGCTGACTGGTGATTTTCGCTCTCCTGACTGCTTTGGTGCGACGAGAGAAACGCCAGAGGGAAGTGTAACGCCTTCACGCATTCGTGGTCCAAGCTACGAACTCTGCCTCTAGCGTCCCACAAGCTGAGCTCGTCGCAACGCAGGCGTCTGCCGTACACACCACGGAGCAGGACCAAACTGGTCGCACCTTTGCCGAAATGACCCGCTAGCAGGTCGTCGCTCTCCGAAAACACCCACAAAACTGCGGCGGACCCGCAAATCATGCTCATTTCGCTGTAGCGTACTGTGACTTCACCGAAAGATTCGCTGACAACCTCTTCGGTTTCGTTCGTACGGTTTGCGAGGGCTTGAGGTTTCAATCGGATTTACGCAATGATCCGGCGCGTATAATCCAGTCTCTAATCTTGATAGGTCTAACGGTCCCATACCGATTAAATATAAATAGCGATGTGCAAGTTCATACCGTCGCACCATGAACATTCAACTGCTCCTGTGAAGGCACTATAATCACTTTCGTGTTTTACCGATTCCTACGAAAGAGGCATCAACCGAATTTTTTATTTAGTTTTAGTATTCCCGGCAGGTTAGAGAACTATTTCTGGAATGACGCTCGAGCTGCTCGACAAATATCTCATCTCTAGCGACTGCATTCTCGGACACAAAAGCGATCGCAGATCTGCGGTCGGGCTGCTGGCCGTTCTGGTAGTTCATTCAGCGCAAAACGTGCTGCCCGCACCTTGGTTGTACGCTGTAAATAAAGGTTCTGTTTATTTTAATGCCGTAGTATATATATTAACTTCGCTGACTCTTCCCCACCTTCAACTGGTGACAGATTTTTCTACGAGCGTACCAGTCAGCGAAGCGCCGCATGTGCGCTTGTGTGAAGCTACTTGGACCTAGGGATAGATACAGTCTAGAAACTAACAAACTAAAGGCAAATTCGTCCAGTCACAAACGTTTCTTTGCTGAGTTTCAAGTGGGCGAACGAATTACGACGACCCGCTGGCGGCAAGCCGGGTAAACTGTGGGCCGACTAATTCCGTCGAAGGGTAGGCGAGCCCTGCAGTAGCGCATTCAAGCCAAGCAACCTACATTGAGTGTCATACGAAATATACGAAAGGCCGTGTAAGTGACTACGGGGATACGACTAATATACAGTGTGTTGCGACGATAACTGGAACACTTTAAAAATTTTTCCTCAGCGATCCGCCGCTCTGTTCACGCTCAAACTACACACAAAGGTCGCATTTTGTGGTCTATTTTGTTTGACACCGGGAACAACAACGGTAGTTACCTGTTTACTCTGAAAATAAATAAAAACGATTTTCGCCTATGGGAAAATGGCGGCAATTTGGACGTGCGAGCTAGAAAACCGGGTTTTCTGATCGTCTGTTAGCTCATTTCTAGGTGCATTTTCTGATCGTCTGCTGCAATATTTGGCTCCGTACGTGAATCGCAAACATGCGTTTCACTCTGCAGGTGGTTCCGTCGTTCCAACATCAACTTGCGCTGTCTCGCACGTCCAAATCAGCGGCCATTTTCCCATAGGCGAAAATCGTTTTTATTTATTTTCAGAATAAACAGGTAAGTACCGTTGTTGTTCCCGGTGTCAAACAAAATAGACCACAAAATGCGACCTTTGTGTGAAGTTTGAGCGCGAACAGAGCGGCGGATCGCCCAGGAAAATTTTTTAAAGTGTTCCAGTTATCGTCGCAACACCCTGTATAATCAGAGTTTTGGGCTTCGGAAATACAGACTGCACAGGGAACAGTTATAAATATACCTCCTCCCTCAGACGGTTCGAGGTATGATCTGGTAGCCATGATCAGGTGTTTAGCAGTGACTGGCGCGGGAAAGATGATGTGCTCTTCCTCGTTCTGGAGTGTACAAACACGGTATGAAGAAGTGAAGGAGTCATTTACTGACTTTCAGCCCGAAATCGTTTCCTCCGGGTCGGCAACCAAATTCTTTGAACTCCAGATGGCCTTGTCCAGTTAATAAGACGGAACGGTCGAGGCTATGCGCACTATAGAAACCTGGCTTGTGGCTGCTATCGGCGTGGACAACCCCCTTCATTTCGTCGTGGATGTCCCCATCTCAAACTCCAAAAGTCATCATGGAAACGAGAGCCGTCTACGATGCTAATGGCGGCTGGAGCATCGCTAAGCTCTTCAGACCACAGGGATGGTGAAAATGTGTTTGCCTTGTTGAAGAGGGGGCACAGCCCATAGCCGCACATATTTCTGTTACTTACTTGGAAAAGATGTTTTTTCTGATAGTTTACACGGGGGGCAGTTAGTCGTTAATTGGAGATGCAGTTCTTGAATTCGGCCCAGCCCGCGGTGTGGACTTGCGTGATCGGTGCACCCGTTTTAAAGTGCCCTTTAAAACAGGGTACCCGCCGCGGTGGCTCAGTGGCTAAGGCGTTGCGCTGCTGAGCACGAGGTCGCGGGTTCGATTCCCGGCCGCGGCGGCCACTTTTCCGATGGAGGCGAAAAGCAAAAACGCCCGTGTGTACGAGATTTCGGCGCACGTTAAAGATCCCCAGGTGGTCAAAATTAATCCGGAGCCCTCCACTTCGGCGCGCCTCATCGCCTGCGTTGCGTCGGCGCGTTAAACCCCCACAATCAATCATCAAAACAGGGTGCACACATCGCGCAACTCCTTCGCCCATTGGCTATGGACAATGAGGTTTTGTTCAAGGGTGTACTGCTGTGCGCGTAAACAAGTATTTAGAAGCAAAAGGTGTCGCCAGCTATACAACTACTGCCCTGCCTTGGCGATGCCCATGATTTTGGGCAGACACTTCTTTGTTCACGAAGGCCCACTGCTTGACTTCGCGGGAGGTGGTACAGAATAAGTAATGATGCTGAATTGATAACTTTTAAGCCTCAAACTAATATCTACCTCGTAAAACTCAGCCGCACTCGCAACGCAATGGGAGTTGCCTGGGCGACTCATCGATTGCTGAAATTTGGAAAATGCCGCTTCCACACTGACAGTGAAAGCAGCTCGCACATGCGCAATAGCCATTCGCTGCATGTTCACGGAGGCTCCTGGACGGACGACTAGGCTTCAACACTGCATCGACATGGGGGACATGCTCCCGCAACGGGTAACCAACACTGTACGTGAACACTGCAAGCAACACAGTCCACACCGAGTTTTGAATTGTGCTGAGCCTAACACCGTAGGACCGGAAAGGACACATACACTCGGCTGAAAAAGTCAGCTAAAGCCACAGTGGCAGCAACTGAGGCACCACGATGCAGATTGTGCTCACCGTGCACAGGTACCGTCCTAGTGTCGTGGGCTGCGTACTGTGCACTGGGACACGCACACACACACATAAACACACACACACACACGCACGCACACCATCACACCCCCCCACACACAAACAAACACACAAAACACACACTCAAACGCACGCACACGCACGCACGCACACACACGCACGCACACACAAACACACACGTACACACAAACACACACGCACGCACACGCACGCACGCACATATACCCACAGACACGCACACACAAACACACACGTACACACAAACACACATGCACACACGCACGCACGCACGCTCATACAAACGCACACAAACACACACATAAACGCACGCACACGACCGCACGCACGCACGCACACACAGACACGCACACACAGATGCACGCACACGCACACACACAAACACACATGCACACACACGCACGCACATACACAAACACACATGCATTCACACGCACGCATGCACATACAAACGCACACAAACACACATAAACGCACGCACACGACCGCACGCACGCACACACACAGACACGTACACACACAAACACACGCATGCGCACGCACGCACGCACGAACACACTCACAGACACGCATGCAAACACACACGCACACACACACGTGCGCACGCGTGCACACACACAGACAGACAGACACGCACACATGCACACACACGCACCCACACACACAGACACGCATGCACGCACGCACACACACGCATATACGCACACACACACGCACACACACACGCACACACAAACACGCACGCACACGCACGCGCGTACACACAAATGCACGCACACCACAGACGCGCACACACACGCACACACAAACACACACGCACACGCACGCGTGTACACACAAACGCACGCACACACGCACAAACAAACACGCACGCACACGCACACAGAAACACACACGCACATACACAAACACACACGCACGGACACGCACGCACGCACACACACACAGACACGGAAGCACACACGGAAACGCATGCACGCACGCAGACGTACGCACGTACTCACACAGATACACACAGGCAAGTACACGCACACAAACACACAAGCACACACAAACACAAACACGTGCACGCACGCACATACGCACACAAGCACACACGCACACACAAACACGCACGAACACGCACGTACACACACAGACACGCACACACACAAACACACGCACAGACACACACAAATGCAAACACGCATGCCCACACAAACACACACACGCACATGCACGCGCACGCACACACACACACACACACACACACACACACACACACACACACAGACACGCACGCATGCACAGGCCCGCACGCAAGCACACACACACATATGCATGCGCGCGCACACACGCACTCACACGCACGGACGCACTCGCGTACACCACAGACAGACACGCACACACGCACACACGCACGCACGCACACACTTACCCACGCGCACACACAAAAACACACGCACGCACACGCACCCATTCACGCACGCACGCACACACGCGCGAAAATTGGCCCGGCTTGAACTAGCGGTGCAAGTCTGGAGAAGCACAGCTGGCGGCCCTTCTGCCGTCGACGGAGACCGGCTGCTGCACCTGACATGGATATCGGAACTTGTCGCTGAAAGTTCTCCATGCCTGGCAGGCCCCGATCGTTTTTTCCGCAGCCTTTCACATCACTCCCACAGTGGACCGCGTTAGCACGCGCTAGAACTGGTGGCATCCAGCGGCGTTGCTTTGCTCTACCGTTGCGGTCGAATTAGTGACTTCTTTCAAACATTGTGGAGATATCCAAACGTGGTGGAAGCATGTACTGCACTGGAAAGTCATGAAAAAAAAAAACAGTGGCTTAGTTCGGCTATGCCAGGACATACGTAGCGTGAGCTAAGGTTCAGCTGGCTATTCTTAGCTTTCCTGGTTTTCTACGACTATAGCTTGATTATCATGGATACTGCTTCTTTATTGACACACACACGGTGTACGCATTATGTGACACATGTATATTTATCAAGTGGCTCCGGCGCAGCGTCACCAATCGCCCCAGAGCTAAGCTGGTTCCACAGGCGCACGCCAGAGTTGCTCCGACGCTCGAGCCATCGGTTCAACACCTGGCCACCCCTCGCATGATCATCAAGTGGACCGGGCCGCTACGTGCGGAACGGAGGTCGGCGAAGACGCTGTGCGCGTGGGGTGTGTGTGAGACGCAAGGGGAGCGAGCAACGTTCTGTGCGCCGCGTGACGTCGCTGCTCCTGGCGCATGCGCAGCACGGCTCTCTAGGAGCCACGCGAAACTGCTCAATTTCGGCTAGTGTAGCTCACGCTACAAAATGTGTTTTACCTTGGGAATTGCTTTTATGCCATCCCTTCCCTTTCAATTTAAACCATTTCCTCACAAAGCTGATTTTTGAATGTACCAAATCTGCCACAATTGAAACCGATGCGCGGAAGAGTCCCCAGAAACTTACATTGTAACCTGCACGTGACGTATGTTTTAAAAGCAAAGCTATTTTATTTACTTTGAATTTTAGGTATCTTTTGCGTTGCTGCTCGGAGAGGCTGCCGCGCCTACTTACGATCCTTTTCCGCACGGAGGTTGAATGGGTTTTTTTCTCATTAGATACCGCATTAGTGTTTAAGGGAAAAAAGATTTCACTATTACGAAATACGAAAGATGCCCATTTCTAAGAAATTTGTTAATCATTCGCACCGTAACATAGCACCAAGTAGCTTACTTCTAACATTCACCTAAAAAGGTAAAATGATGTTGTTACCTTGAATACTAAGGTTTTACCTCTTTCAAATAGATAAAACCTCTCGTCCTTCATGTCGTACGTATACTCATAATCCCTAGCAAAGAAATCGGGCTCGTAATTTTTAATGTAAGTTTTTGATACATCATCACATATCTGAAATCAGAGTGAAAAATAAGGCCAAGTTAGCAACTTGTCACGGGGCCTAATGCAGTAAATAGTTGCACAATATGTCAGACAACTATAAAAAATGTGGCTCCAATCCACGCTGTGAAGGTGGTTGCACTGCGAAGCTGTAAACGACACCCACAACTATTACGCATCCAACGTAACTGGAATTCACACACGGTGCTCTACAAAGAGTTAAACCAGAAACTCTGGCAGCCTTTACCTGGGTTTCGCCGGGGAGGCGTCTCCGTAACCGAGTGACTGAACGCAGCAGCGACGGAAGAAAGAAAACGGAGAGGAGCGTCTGGCGAAGGGTGAGGAGGTGAAGGGCGTCACGCGCGGCTCTAGCGCCATCTCTCACTGCCTCCCTTTCACTCCTTTTTCATGCGTTGTCACGAATGAGCGCCCTCCTTGCCCGCCCCTTCCCCAGACGCTGCTCCGTTCACCACTAATCCAAACGAGAACGCCGTTAGCGTACATTATGCGGTCAGCACTTCAAACGAGGGCTTTGAATGAGCGCAGGCGGTAGACCCGGCGCTGTCATCATTGAGTACACCGTCTGTCACCCCGTCTCCTCCTGTGGACGTAGCATGGTAAGACGACGGGCTGTCGCTCCGTTTCGGTATTCGGGTGCAGGCTCGGTTCCTGGCAGTGCCAGTAATTTCATTTAGCCTGGCGTTTTCTGCAGAGGCGGACATGAAGATTTATTTGGCTGGTAGAAATATACTGTTTCGCTGCAAAAACAAGAACTTCAAGGCTCTTGTAGGGGTTTCCGCTTACAGCGAGAACCTCTGAAAAGTTTACGGTTCGTAAGAAGCGCCAAATCGCAAGCTTTGCGTACACGATAGGAAAAGCTCTTGTGGAAATAACTAAAAAGCTACGCCACAACACGCCGAAAGCCTGTTTAGAGAAGTGCCAGTGCCACAGAAAGCGATGAAATTTCGCAGCACCATTTACTGGACGATGTAATCAAGTTCAGATAGCTTTGTTCGACAAAACACTTCGTAGTTGTTGACGCTGCTTAGGTGAAGAGAAATGATGTTGCAACTACAACGCAGCCAAATCAACTTGCGCTTGCTTGAAGGGTCACCAAAGGCTGAATCAGATTTGTTTTAACTGAAAGATCATACATTTTAAAGCTATCTCGGCTTTTGTTCGACGAGCAATAATGCGCTATTTGCTGAGAAATAAGTAAATAAAGCTGGCGTTTTGCTCCCTCACTTCCCTTTCATTTTTTTTTTGTGACGTAGCCATCACGTCACAACAGCTTGCGGCGGCGGTGCGGCGCGCCGGCACACAGGTCAACTACGGCAACGTGTCTCTGGCCAAGGGGGCTGGCTCGGACTTTTGATTTTTAACCGACGGGATGAGTAACATGTTTAGATGCTCGAGCGGCCAGTGTGCCCGTAATCGGGCCGCGTAGAAGACCCCATCGTGCTGTCTGCGAGCATGGAGGACTGCGGAGAAGCCTCTTTTGAAGCAACTAGCACCCTTTCGAATATCTAGAGAAGCGTCCTGGGCTCCTGGCTGGCGCCGTTCGTGCTGGCGCCTTCACCTTTTCGGGCGATCACAGTCATCTCATATCTTCTATCACGAACGCGAACCAAGCATGAAATAAACCCTCTTCACGGCAGCCGTGTCCACTGTCCAGTAGTCGTCGTTGCCCGCGCAGAGTGACGCACGATTTACGGATTATAAACGTCAGCTCGAGGCGAATGGGCGGATCGATCAGCTAACCACTCAGACTAAGTTCATTTCAAGGGTGATTATGTTTGAACCAGGCGCACTTTACGGATAGCAAGACTGCGAATGAAGTGTAACCCCTCCTTCTAGTCCTCCTACTCCGTGCCCGAAGAACGGGAGATGGGAAGCTCGGGCGGCTCGCTGAATCCCGTGAAGTGCATCTTGTACCTTTTGGCGATTCTAATGAAGGCACTTTAGCTGCTTCGTGACAGATATGTCGCTTGCACAAGCTCGGGCGCTCACCATCGCAGGGTATTGACTGCGTTAATTGCGACCAATGCTTGTCGAAAACAAACTGAAAGCATGATGGCTGACTAAATCGGAGGGGTGGGGGGGGGGACAGTCGGGGGGAACAGTCTGCTTCTTTAACATGGTGATGCAGATATACAATTTATATGGCAAGGCGAAGCCACATGGCGCACAAGCACCCGATGTAACAAATAGAGAAGGAATAGACGTATCGGCATAACTAGAAACATTGACAAACGGTTTAACCGAGCCAAGGAACAAAATAACACACCTTACAGAAGGGTTCAATACACATCACATCATGAAGACACCATAGAGGTCTCCGAAAACAATGCCAGGTGTGCAGAATACTTCACTGCTAACAACAGATAACAGGGCATCAATAAAACATCAGCCTTTCAAAAGAGACAAAATACAAAGGAAATGTGACAAGGTCGTTAACTGGTTGACTGCGTATCCAGATCAGTCAGCAGTGCACTCTCGAAAACACTTACAGATTCCGATGAAACAATTTTTTCAGGCAACGAATTCCAATCAACAATAGTTCTAGGAAAAAATGAACATTTAAAAAGGTTCGTGCGAGTTTGATAAGGAAGGATGTTATGCGTGTGCCGATTTCTGGATGAGCGACTCAAGAAAGGCTGAATATATGCGTGCGCATTTACGTTCAGTTTGTTGCGATAAAGTAAAAACAAAAATTTAAGTCGTGCTATTTTCCTACGCTGCTCCAGGGAAGGAATCTTATTTACCAGCATAAGGGATGACGGGGAATCTGTTCTCTTATATTTGTTAAATATAAAACGAACCGCCCGTCTCTGTACCACATCGAGTCTATGCTTATCTTTTTGATAGTAGGGGTCCCACACCACGCTCGCGTATTCTATTTTAGGCAAAACAAAGGATCTATAGGCCAGAAGCTTTGCATTGGATGGCGCATTGAGCAGTTTATGTTTAAGTCCAAGTTTCCGAGTGGATGCTGTACAAATGTTTTCAATGTGCGTATACCATGTAAGTTTGTTCGTGATTGTAACACCTAAATATTTGTATTCTGTGGCTTCTGTTACGATATCGTTATTAATGTTGTACGTGAAGGAAAATGGTTGCTTTTTATTTGTTACGCGCTGAAGCACAGTTTTCTCAGAGTTCAGAGACATTGACCAGGTTGTGCACCATTCGTGTATTTTCGCTAGACTGGAGTTTAAAGAAATTTGATCGCCCTGGAGTCTGTTTTTGTGGTATGATGGGCTGGAGTCTGTTTTGGAGTCTGTTTTTGTGGTATGATGGGCTCACAGAACCCTTTCATTTTGCGTTTATATCACTTGGTCCACCCCTTAGGAACTGTTTATTACAGGAAAAAATCTGTACAAGCTTCTCTAAAGCGGTTTCCCCGTTGACCACTTTGGGACGTCACAAACCGTACTACCCAAATGCGTACGGGGCGTCGGCCGCTGTTTTCACGTTTCTGGCGTTGCCTGCCTAATTTACACCTCCTAGTTGTGAGAATGGTGTACAGTGCAACCAATATAATACGACTTTCAAGGAACCACGAGAAAGCGTCGTATGACCGGGGTGTCGAATGACCGGCGTGCGGGTAAATGCCGGCCTTGTAGACGGTCTCACGCGACAGGTGGGCTAAAATGGCGGCTATACGCTGCCTTATGAGGCGCCAACTATCGGCGCTCAGTAGCGTTATGAAGCACTTCTTCGATTCACCTCTTCGATGCGGCAGCACCACCTGAATAGACAAGGATATAAGGCGCGTTCTTAGAGGTATGCAGGCTGGAGCCCAATTGGCCGAGCGCCTAACAACTCCCGTTGCGGCCAGAGTACCGTGGGGTCGAATACTAGCGCCGTCGCGTCAATGGATTTCACTTTCGTGACGGATATGACCTCTATGAGGTCTTGGTGTACCCGGCATGAAACACTTTCGTGTTAAAAGAAACAATAGAAGAGGGGAAGGCGAGCAGACAGACACTCACTACGTCCGTGTTTACCATGATTGCCAGCGGAGAAAAACTTCGCCGACAATATAAGCTGGGCTTCTGCAACCTATCGCCGTACCACAGAGACCCTTCCAGCTGGTCGTAATGGGCAGTCTATGTCAGTTTCCTATGTCGCGCGCCTAGAAAAAATGGATTATGCTAGCCACAGAATACACGGCGCGCTATGCAGAAACCGGCTCTTTTCCTCAACCAAGTTGTACTGCGACATGGAGCCTCCGCTGTCCTAATCACTGACCGCTAAACGGCATACACTGCAGTGCTTATGCAAAGCGTCCTACGCTACTCGAACACGGATCACCGGAAGGCCACGGTACACCACATCCAAACGTTAAACGAACGGACTAACGGAACGCCTGAACAAGACGATCGCGGATGTGCTTTCTATGTACGCCGACGTTAAGCAAAAGACGTGGGACGAACTTCTCTCTTATTTCAGGTTTGCGTACAGCACAGCTATCAAATAAACTACGCAGATGACACCGTTTGAGCTACGGAAGACAGCTGAGGATGACGCTCGACGCCATGCTGCTGCCGTACGTGGAATAGGACGACGACCTCAACGCCGACGCCCAAGGGCACCTGCTACCTGCGGGAGAGGCCCAACAGCTCGCTCGACTTTGTACAATGGACCAGCAGCTAGTGAATGCCGGACGGTGCAACCTTCGACGCCTAGATGCCGAGTATCGCCCAGGTAGTATTTTGGAGCTTGGCCACCAATCCGACGAAGAAACATCAGCGAGAATCTTCTGCGGTGGTTGTAACGTCGCAGAATTCAACGACGCACTGTCTATCTTATCTGCGAGGTCGTCCGTCACGTGACTCATCACATCACGACGAGGCACGTGGCCCGAAGGGGTGCACGTTGTTCGCCTGAGGCCTTAGTACGCCAGATGACGGACTTTATTGCTTGGACTGGAAACGTTTTATTTTATCATAGGTTGACTTTGTTTAATCATATAATTCGTTGCCAACGTCGGGCCCCGTACGGCTGTCTTATTTGTGTTTGTAGCGAAGCGTGTTTCCTTCCCTCTATTTGTACGGTGCGCAGGCTATCCGATTTGATGGGGACAGCGTTTTGCCCTGTCGCTGCTAGAGTAGAACTTTTCTTGATCGTCACGGGTCTCCATATAATTTGACAGTTCCAGAAAGTATAATGCCGAGTACAAACGCCGCGGCATTCTATTCGCAGACGTTTTATTGTGCGTGCCACTTTGTTCACCGCTTTTTCGCCGCTTGTTTTTAGTTCTTTGTAGCGGAGCACAAGTTCGCTCCAATCAACCTTGTTTATCTGGAGTGATCTGCACCATTCTTGGCTGCGTGATAATATATATACCCTACACGGGCCACCTTCTGTCTTCAAGGCGACGGTGAGTAGCGGACCCCGACACCTCACACTCACGCTGTGACCAACCGGGAGAAGTTTTAAGAAGAAAGGTAGAGGCTTCAAACGGGGCTGGTCGGTGCCAAGTTCATGCTCTGGTCGGTGATCTCCAATGTCTATCTATCTGCCGGGAGCACCGGGACCTTCCTGAGTAACAGTGTAACTCGTGTCGGTATTGTGCCCCCGTCGTCTGTTTTATGCTATGGCGGATGGGATTCTCTAAACACCTCTTTCAACCTGATACGGCCCCGAAAAGGGCCCGTACCGAACCTCATATTTAGAAAACACATTTTTGAAATTTCACCAAATTTTTGTTGATTTTCGGCCATGCGAGCAATGGACGAAGAAACCCGAATTACCACCAAGTCCGTGTTCCTGATCGAAAACTATATCGAAAGGGTGGTTCGAGAGTACAACGAAGAAAAAAAAACAACCTCTGATGCCATACTCAATGAAGTTAAACGTAAAGAAGAGCCAAGAAATATACTGAAGCAAGCAACCATAAGCGATCTTAAGATAACTTTGACACCTCATCGTACCCTCAGTAGCTGCCAAGGAGTTATCTAAGAAATTTAAGGCCTAAATCAAAGTGACGCGATGGAGTCACCGCAGTAAGGTGTATCACAATGACCCGCGATGGAAAATATTCAACACCATAAGCGTCATACTGAAGTTCGATCGTGCCCCATACCGGAGCTCCTTCAAGCAGGTTTTCTCCACTCCCAAACAAGAACCTACATCCCGAACACACGACATTGCTTGGAATGTCAACGGTATGGGCATGGTAGGAACGGCTGTAGAAATCAGGAAACATGACCAAAATGGCGAAAAAACATGACCAATACACATCATTACCGGAAAGGGGAGTGCACAACCACACAGGTCAGGTGCTGCAACTGTGACGGCCCTCATACTGTTTACTCCCAAAGTTGAAAAAGGAGAAGAAAATATTCTCAAAGTGCCAGAAAACTTATCATACCGACAGGCCCGTAAAAGACACGTAAGACTTCCTCCAGGAAGCTGCGCCGACTCTGCTCGACTGGAGCGCTGCTGACTCTCTGGCCCCGCCTGCTGTGGTGCGGCCTTCGGCCGCCCACACCACCACGCTGCCTCTGGATTCTGCAGCTACAGTGGCGTCAAACACGACTGGAGGTGGTGTTGCCTCTCCTGTGCCTGTGGTACTGTCCCCAGTAGATCTTGGGTAGTGGCAGGCACTGGCATGAGAGCAACGGCTGCCTCTGCCTCACCCGCATGACTGCGGACTCCAAATGGGCCTCGGTCACCTAGCATCGCTAGTGGGGTTGGTGTCAAGAAAGCCGACCCATCGGCGACTAGAAGGGAATCCTATGAAGAAATGAATGTCACACCATCTTTTCTGGTCTCATTGATCTCCAAGGAGAGACAGCACTCTCTTTAGCTAAAAAAAAAGCCACCGGCAGTGGTAACCACCCCTTAACACAACCACTAATAGCCGCACCTGAAGATGCGCAAAATAATACAAATATTCTGCAACGAGTTACAGTGTAGAAAAGGAGGAGGACGACGAGGCGGGCGTGAGCACGCGCCACGATAATAATCAGGGGTTGTGGTTCGATCCGGACTTACGAGTCCGGAACACGACACCGCGACCCTGGAAGCCCTTATAGAAAAGCGGTACGCCATAGCCGACTCCTTTCAGCCGAGTACGTGTAAGGCAAATGAAATCAGCGTACTGGTGGGTTCAGACGCCTACTGGAAGGTGGCCGCGGGCAGGGTGGAAAAATCAACGGAGACCTCACAGCAGTAGAGGCTGGACCGTTCTAGGAAGGCTGGCTTCTCCCGCATGCATTTTTACTAGTGCCATGTTCCTGTCGTGCACCTCAGCAGGACATTTGGACTTTGCACATCCGCTATGTGGCGGCTGGATGCCATTGCCATTGATCACCCGAGTCACGAAAAGTCGCTGCATGATAGCCCGATTGAAACATTCGAGCGAAACATCACCCGCATCGGCGACCGGTACGAAGTACCACTTTTGATCCAGGCTCCTGGTTTACCTCCCGGCAGCGACAATCGTCAGCTCGCGAAGCACCGTCTGCGAAAGCAACTGAACCGATTCCGGGAACCACCTGAGTTGCTCGAGCAATATAAAAGGGCAATTCGAGCCTATTTTGAAGAAAAACACGGGAAACGAGTTGCGGAACAGCAGCGTCCAGGGGACAATTTGTGTTACATGCCCCACCAAGCCGTCATCCGAAAGGACGCAGCGACAACAAGCTCCGAGTAGTGTTCGATGCTTCTTCGCATACGGCTGGCCAGCCACGCCTAAACGATGCCCTTTGCAAGGGAATGAAGCTCGGGGTCGAAGTCGTTCAGCTGCTAGGGGGCTTTAGCTGCCACGCTGTTGTCATCGTTGCAGACATAAAAAAAGGCGTACCTGCAGTTGCTGATTCGACCAGAAGATCGTGACGCTTTGCGATTTCTCTGGGTGGAACGACTGCCTACGCGAGATGAACAGGCGTCCGCTATTGTCAGTTGGACGATGACGCGCGTACCGTTTGGCGCGTCATCCAGCCCATTCCTGCTGGCTGCAACGATTTGCCACCATCTCCAGGCCTGTCGGGAGCAGTACCGGGAAACAGCAGCGCTGCTGGAAAAGGCATCATGCATGGCTGACCTCATAATTGGTGTGCCTAGTGCCGAAAAGGCAATTCAAGTGTGCGAGGAAGCTCGTAAAATATTCTCGGAGGCAGGAATGGAGATTCGAAAATGGGCATCAAACTCGGAGGATCTCGGGCTTCAGTTTGTGTGGGACAACGTCGCAATCGAAAATGAAGCGGGGGACGCAATCAGGATGAATATGCTGGGAGTACCGTAAGAGCGTGCTGAAACCTGCATTTACCTGTCGACGAAAAACACATCCGTATTTGCGGCAGCCAATTCGTCAACCAAGCGCACTTGTGCTGCATATGTTTGCGAGGATATATGGTCTTTAACGGCCAAGCTTTTAGCGCCAATGGCCTATACGCCACCAGTTTGTTAATTAATAAGAGTCGAGTCGCCTCTCAAGCCCATCTCCCTGCCTATGCTAGAGCTTCTTTCTTGCGTCACTGAAGCACGACTCGTGCGTTATGCAGAAACAACTGCAATTCTGGAAGACTCCCCCGTCAGTTTGTGGACGGACTGTCTTGTCGCGCTACACTGGATTACGAGCGCCGCCACAAAGCGTGACCAGTTCGTAGGAGACGGCGTGGCTGAAATACGACGATTAACTCTTCCTACAGACTGGAACCATTGCTGCGGGAAACACATACCGGCAGATTTAGTCACACAAGGTATACTGGCGGCGGCTCTTCTGCATTCCAACCAATGGTGGCGCAGACCTTCGTAGCTCCTAGGTCACTAACAGGAAATTCCTGACATGCACACTGATGATGTTGACCCAAAGGAGGTTGCCGTGTCACGGGAAACTTGTTTGCCCTTGCGATGTCACGAGGCCCGAACAGCTATTGACCGTAGAAAATTACAGCACCCTATGCGCCTTTTGCGGGTCACGGCCTGGATATTTCGCTTTCTGCAAAACGCCCAGCGGTGAAGACGATCAGCAAGCCGTACACTCACAGCAACTGAGATAATGAAAGCTGAACGCTATTGGATGCGGCACGTCCAGCTGGAGTTATTCAGCACTGAAGTACGCGCACTCTCAGTCGACCAGACAGTTCCTTCGACATCAGCGGTGCTTCGACTTTCACGCTTCATGGATGACGAAGGTCTGCTCCGCGTAGCAGGCCGATTAGCCAAACGGAATTCCAGCATCGATGTCAAGCACCCGATTCTGGTACCTGCGCGGCACAAGCTTATGTACCTCATTATTTTGGCGGCCTATCACCACACTCTTCAAGGTGGAGTCGAAGCCATGCTTACGGAGACACGAGAACAGTTCTGGGTTGTGAAGGGATGCCAAACGGTCAAAAGGGTGCTGGCCCAAAGCCTGACGTGCCGACGCCGGAGGCTGAGTGCCCAAACTGCACCGTTTGCTCCATTGCCAAGCGACCGAAGCACGGCAACACACCTGTCATCTGCGGTCGGCCTGGACTTCTGTGGGCCACTCTACGTGCGCAGAAAAGCTCCTCTGGCAAAAGCCTACATTTTAATAATTTTATGTGCTGTCGCTCGTGCCATACATTTGCAGCTGACTTCGGATATGACAGCGGCTACCATGCTACTAAGGTTCTGTCGGTTCGTGTCAAGACGCGGCATACCGAACGCTGTTTAGTTTGACAACGCTCAGTCGTTTTATGGTTGCGCTGGAGGATTTAAGGCCGCTGTGTCAACCCTTCTCGAATATGCGACTGGGCTCAATGTGCAGAGGACATTCATTGTTGAGCGAGCCCTTTGGTGGAGTGGCTGGCGGGAGCGTCTCATTCGCTCCACCGAGGACGTTCTCAAGCGTTCACTAGGGAACAGTAGACTTAATGCCGAAGCTCTGTCCACCACCCTTTGTGAAGTGGAAGCTGTTATTAATAGCCGACCTCTAACATACGTCGCAGACCACCCCGATGAAGGAGTGCCACATACGGCTTCCCACTTCCTGACAAGGCGTGCGCTTTGCATGCCGCAAGAGTTAGCGGTGACCAAGACGTCGTCAACCCCAGCTGACTTGCGGCGACGGGCACGCTACTATCAAAGGCTGACGGCTTAGTTGTGGGGCAAATGGAGGAAGGCATGCTTGCTGTTACTGCGTTCGGCTCAAAGCTGTCCCCAGGCTACTTTACCGCAGCTGAAGGTGGACGACGTCATAATATTGCATGACGACAACGCTCCGCCAATGCAGTGGAAACTGGGACGAGTGACAATGCTGCATCACGGCGTCGACGGCGTCGCTATAGCTTGATCGATGCGGATAGTAACAGGTCACGTGAGAGAGAGAAAGAAAGTAAACGTGTTTATTGCAAAAAGCAATGGGGCGGAGTCCTCAGTTCAAGACCCCTTGAGATTTCCCCGCCTCAACAGCCCTCAACACGAGGAGGCGCTGGTCACTGAGGTCGGAGCTGGTCAGAGCTCTCTCCCGAAGCTCGTGAGAAGAAATGGAGGGATTTAGCGAATGTAGTGGGGCGTGGGCGTAGCCCCCAACCGTATGAAAGAGCGTCCCGGGGGCTCCTTAGAAGCGGCATAGCGGGGAATATACAGTGGGGTGCAATACGTGAAAAACCATCCAGTACAAAAACTATGCCTGTTAGAATGAGCCGCATAATCATTTTGGGCCCGCGCGAATGTGTAGAGAAGGCGGAAGACGACAAGGTGGACATGAGCACGTGCCACGATCATCATGAACGGTTGTGGTTCGATCACATTTAATAAAGATGCACGGGTTGCTCTGTCTAGGGCTCTTGGTCGTGACTCGGGGTAGCTTCCGCGACATACGTAAAAGTGGGTCAATTCGAACCGCAAGGAGGCGCCATCTCTTCCGAATTAACAAATGTCGAACTAAATATAGTGAGCAATAACAACGGTACACTGCATCAGGGAAGCAGTAGGGCATGTTAACACTTCTGTACATGAAAAAGCCATTGATTGCGGCCTGCGTTTTGTACCTAAGGATGAAAGACAGCATTTATTGTACAAAATTAACAAATATTGCGGAAAGCCCAGTCTGTGCCTTCGTCAAAACTACAGAAGAGACGGGCTGCATTCAATCTCATCATGATTTCTGAGCGGACGGCGGCCGAACAACACTTCGTTCTCGTCCTCCGTGTTATAATTGGCAGCGACAGGTGCCGCGCGTTTAACCTGATATGTGATGCCTTAATGTCAGCGCTCTATATACACCACTGTACTGGCTACGTCATCGACACAGCGCGCGAAGAATGCGTCTTCAAAACGTCCGTGATTTGATTTAAATTCGTTTTACCCTATTGTGCCTGTACCTCGCTACGCAGCCTCGTGTGTAGGGAGCGGGTGCGTTTCTGCGGCCGTACCCTATAGGCATCAAGCCGCTGGCATGGAAGCGTGTAGTTCAAATTTTCCGTGGCCGAGCCCAGTCACGTTCGAATTGAAGGGCTTCTTTATACATAGACTTATATAGAGACTCTGCCGGACAAAATGTCTCGTTCGAATTACCCATAAATTCGAATGGATTAAGTTCGAATTCAAGAGCTTTCACTGTATATGCACAACAATATGCAATTAAACTGTAGGGGATTAATAACAATCCCAATCCAAATGATGTGTACGAAATTCTTCATTAAAAGCAATGCAGTATTCTTTGCCTCGAAGAAACGCACCGACGCTATAAACAAGCAAACCTTCTGGCAGAATATTCAGTTTTTAGGAGGAACGCCTATAATTTCACTCGTTCCTCACACAGAATCACGATAATCACACGGAATGTCTGCCGTTACAGGCACTTTGCCTACTCATTTGAGGTCGTAGATATAGGGGCAGTCATGTTTACAGGCTAATACCACATATTTATTTATTGTACATTCCACGTCACTACGGGCTGCCTAGTTCAGAATTTGAGTAATGATAGTCGAGCTTCTACAACCCTTAAGGGGACAGACAACCGATTTCTGTCGAGTACCTCTTGCTCAGCAAAACATAGGGGCAGCTCCGCTCACCAAGTAGCAAGCTTAAAAAAGGGGGTCGCGGTCAGCCACCTTCCTGGATTAGCCCCCCTTTTCCTTGACATCCGCTTCCTTGCCCTCCGCTTCCAAACAAGTTTACAAAAGCCGCGCCCACTCAGGAGCCCCCGCGGGGAGAGGGGCTGCCACTGGCAATGCGGCATGCAGGGCAAGGGAGAGGGGGAGCTTCCCCGCGAGGCTAGTGACGCCCTGGGGAATCGGCCCAGTGATTTCACGATGGGTGGATGGCCCCCTGGGTCAACGTGCTACAACCATTTTCAATTTGCATTAATAAGAACACATTTAACGGTCGCCGTCTGCAGATTCAGAGACTGCGTTAATAAGTTTCAGTTTGAATAATTAGCGACATAATTAGCTGTCGACTTTCGTGGGGGCATTCCTTGCGCAAATAAACTTCGTGTGCGTTCCGTGCGCATACAAATTCACACATCAGCACGTAGATCCACGCATTGAGAAAAATATTTCTCACCTTTGCAATATACGCTTCATCCTCAAATGCGCCAGTCTTGCACGGCGAAAAGACATTATATGAATTCTTATCAAGTGGCCAATACCGCCGAGCCTTCATTGTAGTTGAAACAGCGAATATCTGATTAGCCAAACGGGTATTCTTGTATTGTCTTGTGAACTGTGCTGGAAAGTCCTTTGGCCAAAGACAACCACAAAAAAAAGAAAATTCTCGTCAGTTTTTGAAGAACTGTGTGAACAGAACTGCGCCATTATTGCTAAAAATACAAAACAGCTTTTTTCTGGCCAAATTTGGGGAATGCATCAAGACCAAAAATTTTCAACCTAATTGAGCAACCCAGCAAGAAACCAAGCAAGACGGAATTCACTCTAGGTAGTGGAAAGCCGAGGTATGCTATTGCTGAATTATAGCCCTAACTATGCGCCGTATCTTGTCACTTGGATATAAACCTGGGTTTGTTGCACTTCCTTCACAAGAAATTAATTTTTTTAATTACTGTAGACAATTAGTACAAGAAAACATGCACAATAAATCACGTCTACGTAATTCTGTTATTTCTCTACTCCATGCTTGTAGTACGTTGGGGTAATCGGCTCAAATATACTGCGTGGCAGAAAAATGAATCTTGAAGCTTTCGGCTGGGCAGATTCCTTCACTGCCCTTCCCCGGGATAACGTGGGAGTCGACGTCAGGCGTTGGTTCTATTGTTGACGGGGACAGAAACAGTGAGGAATTGAATCATACTTTGACGCAAAGAGATGAATAGAAGCGAAGTCTAACCTGCTTTGTTTTTTTAGGTTTTGAGTAAAAATGTGCCTTTAGTTTTATTACCCAAGTGGGAGAGTCAGTTCGCAAGAAATATCACCCATAATCCTCATGCTGCTTCCAAAAGATAATAAATGTTAGGTTTGGAGTACGGATTCTAAGCAATGCACGCATACTTGCACTCTAAATGGCGAGGAGTGCTGGGCACTGTCTAGGAGTAAAAGGGTTTGTCCCATGTTTCACTCCTTTTTCAAGCATTCGGCTACTCGTCCCCGCAGTGGCGCGCAGTCCGCCAGAACGAGGGGGGAAATACTCCTCGTGGGAGTTCGTTACTCCCTTCCAGGCGGCGTACCTGAACCCTGTATGAGAAATACCATAAAATCTTCAGGGCAGCGTCCGGTTACTCTTTTTAACAGTGAATGAGTTTATTGAGAAGGTGACATGGAGACAAGGCGGTTCGGAACTATGGTCTCGGCAGTAGAAATAGCAGGGGCGACCTAATAGTCGAATTCGCAGGACGGAATAATCTACCCATCATGAGTACCTTCTGCAAACGGGAGAGCTGAAAGTGGTCCTGGAGGTGCCCGAATGGGGGGCATAAAAATGAAATAGACTTCATATTATTCGGTAATCCTGGCGTCGTGCAGGATGTGGAAGTGCTCGCAAGGGTAAGGTGTAGTGACCACCTTACGGTAAGATCTCGAATTAGGCTAGATTTAAGAAGGGACCGTAACAAGCTAGTACGAAAGAAGCCGATTAACGAGCTAACACTAAGACGTAAAGTAAAAGTATTCAGGATCGTGCTGCAAAACCGATATTTAGCTCTTAGCGAGGAAGCAGAGTTTACGGAGTGTGCAGTAGAAGTCGGGGTGCTATGGCTAGACAGGATACTGGTAAACGTTCCCACGAAACGGATGACGGAAACGGCAAATTATGACAATCTCCATTGCAGCAGAGAGAATAGGACTCGCGGAGATTTCGAGGTTAATCAATAAGCGTAAGACCGCTGACATACAGAAGTATAATATGGAGAGGACGAATGTGCTGTAAATAACGGAGGAAGCCTGAAAGCAGTGAAGAGGCGTCTTGGTGTGGGGAAAAATCAGATGTATGCACTTAAAGATGAGCAAGGCAATGCCATCACAAATAGGGTTTAAATAGTCATAGTAGCCCAAGAATTCTATAGAGATCTGTACAGTAGCCGGGACATCCAGGATAACGCCGAACCAGAAAGTAGTTCAGAGACGATAGACATCCCACCGGTAACGCCAGAAGAAACAAGGGAGGCTTTGAAAGAAATGAAGGGGGGAAAAGCACGTGGTGAGGATCAGATAACAGCAGACCTCTTGAAGGATGGCGGAGAAATTGTACTTGAAAAACTGGCAAACCTGTATACGCAATGCCTAATGACCGCAATGGTACCGGAATCTTGGAAGAACGCAAACATCATCCTAATCCATAAGAAAGGCGACATGAAGGACTTGAGAATTTACAGGCCGATCAGGTTACTGTCAGTCGTCTACAAGGTACTTACCAAGGTAGTCGCAGAATTACTGAATTACTGCCACCTTAGATTTCAGTCAACCTAAAGAACACGCAGGGTTCCGTAAAGGCTATTCAACAATAAACCATATTCACACGATCAATCAGGTAATACAGAAATGCGCTGAGTGTACTGAGCCTCTATATATAGCCTTCACAGATTTTGAGAAAGCATTTGACTGGGTCGAAACCTCAGCAGTGATTCAGGTATTACGGAACTAGGGTGTAGATGAGCATTATGAGGGTGTAGATGAGCAAGAATACTAGAGGATATTTACAATCGTTCCACAGCTACCATCATCTTCCATAAGGGGAGCAGTAAAATACCTATAAGGAAGGGCGTCAGACCAGGAGACACAATCTCTCCAATGTTATTCACAGCATGTTTACAAGAAGTATTCAGAAATTTGGATTGTGAACAGGTGAATACCTCAGTAACCTCCGATTGGCTGATGACATTGCCTTGCTTAGTAACTCGGAAGACGAATTGCGAAGCATGCTTACCGCACTGGACAAACAGAGTAGAACCGTGGGCCTGAAAATTTATATGGGGATAACTTAAGTAAGCATCAATAACCTCGGGACAGCACAGCTGTTTTAGGTAGGTGGTGAGGCAGTGGAGGTTGTAAGAGAATATATCTACTTAGGCCAAGCTGTGACCCAAGATCCCAACCATGAGGCAGAGATAATTAGAAGGATCAGAATGGGGTAGACTGCATTCGGCAGGCATTCTCAGGTAATGAATGGCAGCCTACCATTGTCTCTGAAAAAGAAAGTCTATGACAGCTGCATCTTGCGTGTACTCACCTACGGGGCAGAAACTTGGAGGCTCACTAAGAGGGTTCAACTTAAATTGAGGGCAACTCAGCGCACAATGGGACGAAAGATGATAGGTGTAAGATTAAGAGACAAGAAGAGAGCGGAGTGGTTGAGGGAACAAACGCGTGTTAAGAATATATTAGTAGAAATGAAGAAGAAATGGGCGTGAGCAGGGCATGTAATGCGAAGGCAAGGTAACCGTTGGTTATTAAGGGTAACTGAGTGGATCCTTAGAGAGGGAAAGCGTGGTAGGGGGCGGCAGAAAGTTAGATGAGCAGATTAGATGAAGAACTTTGCGGGGATAAATTGGTCGCAGTTAGCACAGGACCGAGGTAATTGGAGAATAATGGGAGAGGACTGTGCCCTGCAGTAGGCGTAGATAGGATGGTGATGTGAAGCCTTATTGGCGGCAGCTTTACCGGATGCTGCAGAAGGGTACTACTACACTCTTTTTAAAAGAATTTCGTCACGCCCCAAGAGCGTTCTGCTGTTCTCCGCGTGGCACGCACCCTCCCCACGACGGCATAGTAGAGACAAGCAAACAGCAAAGCACAAATAATTCTAAAACATTACAAGGAAGGACAAGCGAACTCACGCTTTATTTTCCAATAAAATATCACATAATAATCGGTTAGTTCTGCACTCCCACACAAAAGAAGTTTATTTGGAAATAAAATATCACAGCATAAAAACAGTTCCTACTCCGCTTCCACACAGAAGGAGACCAGGCTTGTATTTAGGACACATTCGAGAAAATTCACAAATGAAAATGCAGCAAAGCAAATGAGAACACTGCAAATAGAAAGAGTAAGTAAGCAAAATAAAAAAAATGACATCAACACCCACAAATAAAAAGGAACTCACATCAGCGCGAAAGGCTGAGGTAGAAATGCGAGAGAGGTAGAATAGTTAACAGTATTAAATTACAACAAAATGGCCTTCGGCACATTAGTCCGTGCTTCATAAAGACAGAAAAACCAGCTCTTATTTAGGACTGAGGTGATGAATTGGTGTGTGTGAATGGCGTGTGTGCATCGTCGCGCTTGCTCTTGCACTGAACAAAAATAAAATAACAATTTTACCCTTGCTACTGGAAAGAGGGCGACGATGCGCATGTTTGCTTTTCACTGGTGCAGGAGTGCAACTGGGGCTGCACTCCGCCCCACATGAGAAGGGTACGCGGTTAGGTTTACTCCTGCTCCTCATGTGGCGTGAAGGTTTACTCCTGCTCCTCATGTGGCGCGAATACTCCCCCGATTTCTTACCTTGTTCGTTCGTCTTAGTTATTATTGCTAACTACTATAGCGTGAGGTAGAGAACTCTGAATGCAGAAGCACTGCAAGTGCCCTTCCCTGCTCACCGCCGTCTTAACCTTTGGCCAACCTGTTCCTTATTTTTTCCTCCCCCATTTCTCCCCCTCCTCCAAAAGTACCTCCTGCATGCCGCCACCCCCCATGGCCTACCTTTTTAAGCCCACTCTTGCGCTACTGTTGTCTTTCCCCTGCACCCATCATTACCTCACTCTCCCCATCCACCCTTTTTCTTCTTTTAGGGGCGAAGCAGCTTAGGACCTCGGTTTGTCTGCGGCTTGTCCCTTGGCGTCCGTGTGCACAGTGTTCCGCATGCGCGAGGAACATTGGATTGGATCGGATTGGATTGTATTGGAAGTGTGTATACTGCACACACGCGTTGTCACTCATTTGACTGCGCGAGTGGGCAATGCCACGGGTGATTTACGGTAAGAGCGACCCCCAGTGCTTCGCCCACTCGTCATGATACACTTCGGGGAGATGCGTGGATTTTTTTCCCTGCAGCCTTTCGTCTTCTCATATCCCACCTTACATTCGTCTCTCTGTGACCACTTTTTGTCCGCCCAAATCCCTCTCTCACTGCTCCTCCACCCGAAGCACAGCTCCCGGGGGGTGCCGGCAATGCCGGAGAAAGGGCGAGTAAGTGCGCTTACTTCGCAAATCATGTTTTTCCCGTAGATGCAAGGCGGATGTAGAGAGTTGGTTCGTCATCGCTTTTTAACCGCATTTCCAACGTTCTTTACTGGACTTCAGTAGTGTTCGGTTTCTGGAGTCCGTGTATAAAATGCGTATATTTGATGCGAGTTCATTTTTGTAAAATATTTGTTTTTTTCTATTTTTCCTCTTATTTGATTTCTTGAAATTTTGTTTGAAAAATCATCTCAATTCACGCTATAATAACGATTAAAACTTATTTCAGCCAGTTATAAATTTTTATGGAAATGAATGTTGCCACACGGTTTGCCTATTTTCGCTATTTTTTATTCCTATTCAAAGCTCTTTTGCCTCTTTTGGTCGTTTTATTGCATTTGCGAAAAAGTTGAATGGGATGCATATTGTCAATTTTGTAAAAAAAAAAATTGTACTTTTAACATTTTTTTTCAAAACTCTGTTGCACCAATTGTATCCTTTCACGTAATTGTGACTATGCGTGTGTTACCGCCACGAGCTGTGAGTTTTTTTGGAAATGCAGGGCATTAGATCATTTCAACATCTTCGCCAATTTTTATGCGTGTTTCGAACCTCCTTTTGTGGCCTTTATTTTTAGTCTTCGAACGTTCTTCTGCGAGATTTTTTAAAATCTTCGGTTTCTGTAGGAGATGTATGAATGTATATTTGTGATTTTCTAAGGTAATTTCTTGTTCCATTTTTCTTATTTTTTGGTTTTTTAAGTTATTTTCGACCAATTTTCGAATTTAGACTTTTATAACGTATAAACTATTTGCTTCCGCACGCTATGCATTTCTGCGGAATTGAGGGCGTTACTGGGATTGGTGATTTTCGTACACTTACACTTACACCCTATATGTGTACGATAACCCTTTCCATACCATCACTGTTGGACTTGTATGTTCGTTTCTATACAATAGGTCTTTATTTGTGAAGGGGTGCGCAGAGAGGCAACTACAACTTTAATGAAAGACGACGATCTTGAAAATATATAGAATATCTGCAAACAGCACCCACACATCAAATAGAGCGTCGGGTAATATGTGCAACGTTGGAGGAGAAAGTCAGGGAAGAATGAGGGTCTCGAATTTTGGTCATACTCCAAATTTATAGGCACACTGCAATTGTTCGGCTTTTCTACTATACCAGGCGACGTTAGGAACATTGTCTTGTCGGACAGCTAGTCGTTTGATTAGATTAGCTCATAGTTAATTTGTGTATATTTCTAATTTTGTCCCGTGAATAGAGTCTGTCCTTTTCTGACGTCACGTGCCTCGCTTCTTCTCCGCCAGTTACACTTAATCCTCCTCATCCACAGAACAACCCGCATCACAATGGCGTCCACGGCTGGACACTGAATATTTCACAGCGAGTTGAGGACGTTGTAACTCTGGCGGAGAGCAGATTATTTGGCAGCCCACATGGAATTAGAATATTTGCTCAAGATCGGGAAAGGGCTAGGACTGGGGGGTGCCGAGCTGAGGAAATGGTTGGACGCTGCTCGTGAAAACCAAACCAAACGCTGCTCGTGAAAGAAGGGCACACTCGAGAGACGCAGAACTGCGAAGTCTTCAACTCGAACTTTCCTCTTTAGACCGCGAGATAGAGCTTGGGAAGAATTCATCCCAGCGTTCGATTGCAGAGATAGACCGTGAAATTTTAGAGATAGACAGGCACCTCAAGGGGAAAGAATGAGGAACAGGAGTCATCGAACTCCAGGAACGTGAGGGAGAAGTAACGAGGGTCGCAGTCTGCGATGAGGCCACGCGGAAAAAAGAGGATAAAGAAAAGGATTTTGAACGGGCAGCTGCAGATGTGGAAGCCGTGTTTCAGGCACGAGAAGTTGGACGTGCTGAGTGGGGTACGCAGACGCACGAGCCGCGTGCTGGCACGCCTACTGTGAATGCGCCGAGTGAGGTCAGCGGTGCACAGCCGTGTTACATGCGATCCGAGCATTTTAGCACCCGCTCTCAGTCAGAACGCTTCGCTGTCGGACTCGAGGCGAGAATAAATGAATTTGGCAGGGATGGCCTGCAAAAGCACGTGGTCCCGGGCAACAAGCTGTTGCTAGCCGAGAGTGACCAAGATTTGACACATTTCTTCCAGCAGAAGAGAGCACGTTCTCGCAAGGAAGTTACCGCATGCGACGGGATTAAAGTTCCGCCGCACTCTGTGAGCGCTCAAGTAACTGGGCCAAGGAGCGCGCGCGTGTGCAAAACAACGGGGCCAATGAAAAAGTACCGGTCTTTCAAGATACTGTTGCGGGAGTCATCGTGCGGCACCCTCGCCAATGACAAATCGAGAATCTCTCGGAGAAGCCAAACCGACCACCTAGCCAAAGGTGTCCAATGGGCGCGTCGGAAGAAGAGCTCGTGAGAGAAAGGGGAAGAACAAGAAGAGGCGGAACGAAGGTGACAAGCTGAAGGCAGGAAGAACGCGGCTGTAGGCGAGTTCTCTGCTGGACGCGAACGCCCTGGAGACTCACAGCCGAGCCACATTTCCCTCCTGGCTATGAGAACTGGCAACGCCGTCTCTGCGGTGTCCTCACAGCAGCGCACTTCCGTGACCAGCGAGCGTGGTGGCAGCAGCGTCGCGTCATCGCACGGCGCCTCTCACGACGCGGCATCTCTCGGCTACGACAACGCCAACGACCATCGCACCGAGCCGCAGCACCGAAGACATCGTACTCGCACGTGAGCCCTGTTTTATGCACAGGATTGTTCTTGCAGAACAGTAGCTTCTAGATTAGGTTTAATATCTATTTGTGAATTTTGTCGTCCCATTTTTTCCCGTCAATATACGTAGCGCTTGTCCTAAGCCCACAGCCTCGACCTTCTCCGCCGAGTCAAATTAACACTTCCCTGTTGTAAAAAAACCTGCTTAATAAGGGCGACATGGGCACTGTAGATGCAAATCTGTATACTCTGCCAAGATTTTCGTACTTACGAAGTGGAAAGTTATAACGTCCTTTGCGTCGAAATTCAAAGTTAGCGCCTTCTCGGTGATTTTCGTTTGAACCAGAGAAAGGGGCTGGATGATGCATTTTGGTAGTTGTTTGGTGGGCACGTTTAGATGGGCGATTAAAATAAGTACGTCGGGTAAGGAGTCCGCTCTGCAAAGAAATGAAACCTACTAAACATTGGAAAACACTGAAACCTCTAAGAATTCTTAAAACTAGGGCGGCATGTGTAGCCACGAGCGGCTTTACAGATAGCTAACTGCCCAAAGTAGCCGGCAACATAGCAGCCAAAGCGCCAAAAATTGCTCTGTAGGGAGGGCGCTAAAATTAATCCCCAACCTTGCCAGCTTCGCTTCACTCGCAGTGCGACCGCCCACAGCCATCTTCAAACGCAGCGGTCGTATCAATGAATACCGATCTGTCGTAACAGTGCGTTTAGTACAGGCTAGCACCGAGAACCCATTTTTGAGTGTAGATCCGCTTCTTAGCCATGGAAGTTTCTGCGCACACAAGGAAAGCATACTGCTACCACAGCTTCCTGCTGGACTCATTTTTTATGTTCCAACCTCGAAAACTACTTGAAAAGATTTAACTTCATGTCGAGAAGCGTTCTTCTACGTGAAGATCGTCTCAGGAAAGGCTTGAATTTGTGTAAAGCAGCCCTAACAGGGCGTTGCTGCGAGTAGGAACGTCGCGATTTTCGCGCGAGAACAATGTTTTCTCTAGCTAAGCGAGAATTATTCGACGCAGACTTCTTAAACGGCAGCGGCAATTTCACAATATCTGAAGCCACGCCTGGAGGAGTTCCCTCAGAGTAACTTACAAGCCCAACAACTGGCCAAGCTGGGTGCGGCAGCCGCCCCCGACAAATGCCTGCACTGAGAGTTGCAGTTATCTTCGCGATACCTTTTCGACGCACTGCCCCCGTATACTGAAGGAATGGGAACCTGGGGAAAAGAAAGTTCCTACGCCGTACGGCTTCGGGTCTTGCTAACTGGTGCGCAACAATACACCATTCTGGACGATAGTGTGCTCACGTAAACTACACCGCAATAAAGGGAGCAATCTTCCAGTAGAATCTTTCGGGAAGGCGTTTTCTGGCTGAACTCTCGGCCGAGCCTTTTGCCTATGCCGAATATGACCGTCAACCCCGACATACGCACTGCAGCTGCTACTTGAAGAATGACTATTCGTGCTACTGCGACATGGCCTCCCTAAAAGGTGAAGGCCGAAGAAGACTACGTCTAGATCTCGAATTCTAGCCCTTCCGTTTTGTTACAATATCTCGTTAATATGGAACCCTTAAATACGGACACACCGCAATATGGAAGACATTTTCGGTGGCCCGTCTCTCGACGGTAAATACACGCATTTTTGTCTCGTTAATATGGTCAACGGTCCACAAAGCAACAAGTAAACAAAAATGCGCGCCAATCCACCCCGCGAAGGTGTTTGGAAAGCGAAGCGGTAAATGAAACCCCCAACTATTACCCATGTGACACCTCACTTGAATTCACACACGTGGCTCTACAAAGAGTGAAACCAGAGACAAGTGAAATGCACTTAACAACAGCCTCTATTACTTCAAAGAGACATTCTTTGTAAGCATAAATCAACGCATGATTCATGAAGGGTGGTTAGTTGAGTTGTATTGGTAAAGCACATCACTGGAATCTTTTTTTATAAAATTAAAGGAAGCTCAAACCCGATGTTACATGATCCCACTTCTCCTCCGCCTCTGCCACCGCCGATGGAGGCTAAGAGGTCGACAGCAGAGACGGAGGAGAAGTGAGATGCCATGCGTTTACGTGAGCTTCCTTCAATTTTTCGACCTCCTAGCGCATGTGCAAGGCGCGCAGAGCGGCGCGAGAGGTTGTGTCATGCTATCACGTGGCATTCAATGGGAACGCAGGGGGTAAACCCGCAGATGTGCTCGCCGAGTGCACCGTCTGTCTCCCCCGTGTCCATCTGGGCTGGTAGCGTAGCTAAATCTGTAGAACAAAGGGCTCGCGCTCGGTTTCTTCATTCGTTCCATGTTCGATTGCTGGCGGTGCCAGTAACTTCTTTTATTTGTTCGCGGGAGTTTTCTGTTGACACCAGCGATCGCGACAGAACTCTTGGGGGGTAAAAGTAAGCAAAGTAAAAAGATTCGCTTTAAAAATCACTGGTGACGCCCAGAGGCCCTCGCGCGTCGCAGGAATTCACTGTTGGCCGAAGCATACAAAGCCGAAGCAAGCATTTATCAGCGAGCGCTCTTAATTCCGATACCATCGAATTAGTTCGAGAATATCCGTGATCAGTGAACAACAGTGTAGGTAGTGACGTCAGGGTGACACATTTTCCATATCAAACAAGATGAGGTTCAGGACACGACAACACGACGATAGTAGTTCGTGCCAATATTCAGTGCGCATAAAAAGCAAGGCTGCAGTACGCTTCTCTGGTCAGTTTCTCGGCGGCAATGGCTGGTGTTAAACGTGGACGGACTTCAGCTGAAAAAGGAAATATGCCAATTCAAAAGATCCGTTCAGCATCTGTTCAATCCGGGATATAATGGAGGAAAAAAACCTTGGAATTGTTCTGGAGCACTATTCAAGAAGGCTCCAGTTCTGCCTACTCCCGAGTTTCCAGCTGCTTGGGCTATGAAAGTATAGTGATAATGGAGCAGTCGATACACCTCCAGCGAAACCACCGGAATCGCGCGCAGCATGCCTGAAATATTCCGCGCTCTGTATTGGGGCCGCTTACGTTGATAAAGTACGGCTTGTGCTATCTTCCACATCCAGCACCATCTGAAATCAATCTGCAATACTCATTCTCTACACACGAAACTTTCTTACACCCTTACAGCGAAAAAGAGTAGAATAGGTGGAAAAAGGGTGTTGGGAGGCCTTTACACACTTTTTCTTGAATATCAACACCCTTTTCGTAGCTCTACCCCCTTTTTGTGTAAGAAGAGGGTGTTGATCAACTAAAGGGTGTTGAAAGGGTGTAGCAAAGGTGTTCAGCTGTTCATTGAATAAGGCCATCCTTGGATGCATAATAGCACTGTAAAGAAGAAGACATCCCCTCATATACTTCTCTACTAGAAAGAAATTTTCAAGCGCAAAAAAAAAATAATTGCTCGTATGCAATGATTGCTCGTTTCGATATGCGGTGCACCTCATACTGCAAGTTTAGCTTTGGTACGTGAAACACCAATTTCAACCTTCAAAATTAAAAAGACTATAGTCGTTTGGCGAAAAGGGTGTTTACCGACTGCAACACACTTGGCTTCCTGTAGGTTGTTGAAACGGTGTGAAATAGGTGTTCAGTTGCAAAAAAGAGCAGTGGAGCTGGGGGTCGACCTAATTTCTTCCGGTGTTGCTAAGTTTTGTTATGTTTGCTCAGCTTTGCAATGTTCTTGCTAAGCTAGGATGATCGTTGAGGGGTGAGGCCCAGTCCAACCGGATTTTACAAGGCTGTTCCAGTGTGTCCCCCTCCCCCCTACCTCGAGGGGATCAAATGTGAAACAAGCTAGGTTGGCCCATTTTTTTGCCTTTTAGAATCCAAAAAAGGCTAGTACCTTTGAAATGGTATAGTAAGAGGTGCGCATGCATACGCCCCTTGTGTTCACTATCTAACAAGCTCGAAAGCCGACTTCACTGTTATAATACCCTATCTGCGGTGGTGCACACTTTGCAGGTGCCGCAGTTCTTTTTCTTTGTATTTTTTGCTAACGCAACCGAAACTAGCTCAAGCTTAAAGAGCTTCACTGATAATAAATTATGCCAATTCTAATGGCTTTAAACATCGTGAGGTACAAAACACCCTCCGCTTGTAGAAAATGTTCAGTTCACCCATGTAAACAGGTACAAAATGCCCACAAAGTTGGAGGTCTCTTCACCTTTTTTCTTAGTTGGCGGTCTTTTCTTACACCCTTTTTTTACACCTTTTTTTCTTTACGCCCTTTTTCTTAGTTTAGAGCACCCTTATTTGTAGCTTTTGGAACAGCTAGAGGGCTGCTGGCAAGAACGGCCACGTTTTGTCGGCACTCCCGCCGGGTGATCGATTTTTTCTGAACGCAGCCACCTACGAATGCTAAATTTGCGAAAGAAGGCCATCAGTATGTCGCGAAACGGTGAGTCGAGCGTTAGCTCGGTCTGAGCCTTTTTTTTTCTCGACCGCTTTAGTGAATCTAAGCACTCGTGGTTCGAACTGGAGCTAAGCCTAAGAGGCCGCGCCCGCGGCCATCAGGCCTAGCAACGACCAAGGCCGCCGGGCCTGGCATCAAGAAGGATCGTCATGCCTACCGAAGAGCAAGAACCAGCGGAGATCACCCACGCCTCACGTAAAGTGATTATCCCTCCGGCGAAATTACAACTGCCAGGGGAGACTGCAGAAACGAGCAACGAGGAAATGGAACAAGACGCAGGGTTCGTCATGCCTACCGAAGAGCAAGGATCAACGGAGGTCACCCACGCCTCGCGCACAGTAATTCTCGATCCGGCGAAATTACAACTGTCAGTGGGGACTGCGGAAACTAGCACCGAAGAAATGGAACACGACGCACCGGCAACGGCCAAGCGTAAACGCCCGACAGAAGACGCAGCAGCAGGGAGCTTGCAAGCCGTATGGTCAGCAGGGGATCCAACCGAAGAGGACAAGGGCCCGTGGGAGCGCGCTACCACGAGAGCACGACGAAAGGCGCAGCTCAAGGAGAGCGGCGCGCCACAACTGACCACAATCAAGCGGGACAGAGAGACCGTAGGAACGCATGTGATCCGGCTGCAACCCACGGAACGGTGCGACATGACAAAACTAGACCCAGCTGAACTACAGGACGCGATCTGCGCTACCGCGGACGACCAGAGTCTAGCAGCCTACCTAATCCTCAAGGTGAGCCCCACGTCCAACACCCTAATAGTTTCCACATGTGACACCAAGCAGGCAGCGCGACTCCTTCGCATGCAGCTGTTACCTCTACGCTCGCGTGCACCGCTGCCAATCAAGGCGCATCAAGTTCCCGCCACCGGCATGTCCCGCGGACATGCTGCCGCGGCTGCCGCGCGAGTGAGTCCTCTGAAACGCTTGCGAATGCTCTGGTGTCGGACGGCGTGGAAACACTAATGGCCAGACCTATGGGCAAAAATGCCCCGAAACCACCGAGAGAAGTTTTGTACTGGAGCTTCGTGAAGCGCGGCGAGCGATAGGAACAGCGACCGCTAGTGTGCTTGCGATGCCATAAGCCACGGCATAAAAAGGCAACGTGCCCTTTGGAGCAGACAGCCTGCGGAAAGTGCGGGAGAGCACATGAGCAGGCACCTGAAAACTGTCCGAATACAGATGAAAAGTTTTGCGCAAGCTGCGGAAAAAAGGGGCATCTGGCTACTGAGCAGTCCTGCCCCATGAGAGTGAGATACCGCAAGAAGACTAAAGAAAGGGAGGCGGCAGCCAAGCAGCGCAAATCCCGGAGCCGGTCCAAGCGACGCACAAACAGCACCGTTGGCAGCGAACCGTCCAGATCAGCATCTACCGACAGGCCTAAACGGACGCAGAGCAGCACACGCGTAGAGGAATTTGCCCGAGAGCAGGCAAACCACACCACCCATGCTGCGTCTCGCGAGCGCACTCCAAGCAAAGTGCGCATTGCTGAGGTTAACGCCAAGGAAATGTTTCCGAATACCCAGACCCAGTCCCGCGATGCTCACGCGCGCACGCCGAGCATGGCCGACGTCTTGAATAGCGGGAAGAGTTCGTCTCACGACACCCAAGACGCGGAATGCATCAGGGAACAGCGGGAATACGACAGCATCTTTGCAGAGTACATTCGAGAGCGTGATTCCTTCAAGAAACGCATGACTCACCTTGAAGAACAAATGCGACGACTCAAGGAGGAATACGCAAAGCGAGAGAAGACGCACGGCGACAAGCTGCGCGATGCTCGGAAAAGAGTGGAACTGGCGCAACGCCAGCAGAGAGAGAGGGTAACCGCAGTCGAGATAACAGTAGTACCAACAGCGCAAAAACAACAAACACTGGATGGTGTGCCGGCAACAGAAGCATGTTCATCGCAACACAAGCAGTCGCGAGAGGAAGCGATCCACAACGGCTCGCCTCTTCGACTGCGTTGCGTCGGCGCGTTAAACCCTACAATCAATTAATCAATTTGAAAATAGCTTTTCTAATGCAGTCTGACTTTTTTTTATTTGATAGGACAACTTCTATTTCTCCCCCTGCCTTCTTTCACCAGGCTGCGCCTCTGCTCCTTCAAGCTTCATTTGTTTAAGGTGTGTTCCTAGATACACAAAAATTGATCTGAATGAAGCGACTACTTGTCTTGTATGTGTTGGCTTTAAACAGCCCTATCAATACTGGCCACCCTCCTCCAGGCCCGCGTGACGTCTGCATAATTTAGTCGGCACAGCGGGCTGCTAAGCTTCCTGTACGCCACTGGCGACCTCCTTAGTGTCGTTTTCTGCAAAGGCCGGAGACTCTCTCACACCTCCAGTGCTCTTGCAAGCATCCATTCGCTTGGTATCGACTGTACGATGTGGTACTCTCACGCTGCCACGTATCAGCCTTCACTTTTCCCCTACGCCACATTGGTTTGGCGCATTACACCCCGTGCTGCCGCAAGTATCTCTTAGCCACTTCGTAGCTGCTAACGGTGTTTTCATGCTCACAGGCGACACACCACGATGCTCCTTACCGTTAGGACATTTATTGATGCCTAATTCACTGAAAATGTCGCTGTTGTGTAATCGAGATCTGCACAAACCAAGATCAAAGAATGAAGAATCAACTAAAGTTCAAGAACAAGAACAAGACAAGACGTCTACCAAGGATCCAAGTCGACAGTGAAGATCAATTTTTAGAACGAAGTGTTCTTAAGGTATAGTGTTTGTTATTTTTCTTCTAATACTTGAAGAGTTTTCTGATTTTTCGTTTCAAACAAGGAAATTGTCCTTTCATGTAAAAAAAAAGCCCGCTGATAGTTTTCCCGTTCCCGGGCGGTGGTCGCTTATTTATCTTCTCTTCCCCATTACCCCTTCCTTTTCCTGCCCCAACCACCTTTGTACCACTACCTCAACCCATATTTCTACCCCCTCCTCTTCCCTTTCTCTCCCTGAGATACATATGTGGTGCAGGCTGGGAACCTCTTTCCCTCTCACAGTCACCTCACCTCACCCGAATTGGCGTCTGGGGTTTTCCAAACCAAACTCGAGTAGCTATTATGGTTTAGTTTTCCTAAGTAACACCCGGCTTCTCATCTTGCTGCTTACGTTTCTGATATATTGCAAAGTCCTTATAAATAACCACTCATCATACTTAAAACTGCGCATTCGGACGGGACAAGGAAAAGAAGACGGAGGACGGGCGCAGACTCACAACTAGTTTATCGAAAAATGGAGCTTGCTAATATATCCACACCAGCACATGCGCACACATGTCACCACCTTTATCACATGATATAACGGTTTAGAAATTCATATTCATTTCCATACAAAGATATGGATGGTTCCCTTACACAGTGGTCACCATACTTTGGAATGAAAAAGGCCTTGATTAATTGACTTGCCACCTGTTCTCTGCTTTTGCTCAGCACCTTTGTCTGAGTCAAAACTGGCTCGCATGGCTTTCACAAGCCATGCTATGGTGCGGGAGGTGGGATCCAGTTTTATTGCGCATATTCAGCTGGTGTTCCCTTAAACGGTCGTTAAGACAGCGGCCCGTTTGTCCAATGTATACCCGCCCGCATATGAGCGGGATCATGTACACCACGCCGATTGCGCTCTTCACGTATGGCGTCGCATGTCGTTTTAGGCAACCTGGTGTTTGTTCCATTCCTTTCAGGATCTTGGGGCAGAGACTAGCCAACTTCTTAGGCGCAGAAAAAACGGTCGGCACTTTGTGCCTGTTAGTCAGATTTTTGAGGTTGTGTGCCACTCGATGGACGTATGGAACCACCACCGGTTTCTTGCGCCTAAGGCTGTCTGTCCTTTGGGGTGAGCTCCCTTTCAACTTCTGAAGCAAGGACTCGGCCACCGCTGTCACAACCATTAAGGAAAACCCAGCAGCAATCAATCGGGCAACCTGAGCATCGAAACTTTCCGGAATGTTGTGATGGCAAGATTTTGTTAGTGCTCCTTGAAAGCAAGAAGAAGCAACTGCCCTTTTTACTGTCTTCGAGTGTGCCGACAGGTAAGGCAACAACACATTTTGTACCTTCGGTTTATAAACCAACACACATGGTCTGATAAAAGCGTGATGTTAATGTCTAAAAATTGCAAGCAGTCATGGCTAGGCAACTCATGAGTGAAAGACAGGCCTTTCCCCAATCGTCGGAACTTGTCTAGAATCTGGTTAACAGCGTCAGGGTAAGTTAGAACAGGTAAAACCTCTAAAAAATTTAAAAAATCATCAACATATTTAAAAACTTTACTGCCGGTCCTTTGTCCAGGTCACGCTCTAAATTCTGATCAATACTGGCTTAAAAGATTTCACAAAGAAACGGCGCCACACATGAACCAATGCACGCATCCTTGCGTTGTACAAACATCTCTTCCTTATAAGCAACAAACGTCGATTGCAGATAAAATGCAAACAAAGTCATAAAATTATCTACTGTAATGCCATAGGAATTCTTAAATGAAACAACATTGTGGTCTTCAATGCAACCTCGAACAGCCACAAACAGATCTTGGTGCGGAATAGAATAATACAATGAAATACAATGGAATAATACTCTGTGTATCACCCTCTACGCATCAAGCATCTGTCATCGTTAGCCACATCGCCATTACGTCGTGCCGCTCGAGGTTCTTGGGATATTGCATCCGGAACCATTTGACGCCCACTGAAGTGACAGGCATTTTTGGACTGGTGCGTCCATCTGCGGGACATGCAAGACGCGTCTGCAAGACTCTTAGGTCGGAGTTGTTGCGACGGGAGAGGCTTCTCTACGACTGGCTACGCGTCACGATGTACGGCCAGGATGCGGACCTGGTTGGGGAGGCGAGGCTCCGTTACTTCCGACGTCTCGCTGCCCAGGCAAAGGAGTTTTTGTGGCACACCCTTGTTCCTCAGCTGACTAAATCTAAAGCTTCCAAGGCTCAAGTGAACACGGGCCTACTCGTTTTAGGTGACGCCAAACTTCCAGCTCATTTTGAGGACGTTCTGCAGAAGGGCCCCAAGTTCAGTCTTCAACCGGGGATTCCGCCGCATGAGCTGTTGACACTAAACAGGCGCGTTGTGGAAAAGGCGGAAGAAGAAGACCGAGAACGTTGCCTGCTGGAGGGTGTGGACTGCTTGCTAATGACGTCGAAAAACAGGTCTTCAACGTCCGCGGAGACTACCCAAAACATTGTGAGGCACTTGAAGGAGAATGATCTTGTGTTGCTGCAAGCAGACAAAGAAGGAGGATTCGTCGTCTTGCCGTCAGGGACTTACGGCGAAAAGGCCTGTCAGGCTGTCCAAAAGAACTTTTCACCCAGGAAGGTTGTGGCTTCAAAGGTAGAAGCAAGTGCTTCTGCCTTGTGTAAAGTGCTGGCCCTTGACAAGCTGGCAAAATCAATTAGTGAGTCTAAGCTCAGCAGCCTTGAATTTTTTTCATGGTGAAGACTCATAAGGACGACTTCCCGTTTAGGTGTATTGTTAGTCAGAGGGGTTCATGGCAACACCAGCTTAGCCGTTTTCTGCAGAAGCACCTGAGCACGCTAAAATTCCTGTATCCCTATGCAACGAAAAATACTGACGAGGTGGTTTCCTTTTTGAAAGAGGGCATGCTTATTGGTTACGCGTTTTCAGTTGATGTCACTGATTTGTATTATTTCATTCCGCACCAAGATCTGTTTGTGGCTGTTCGAGATTGCATTGAAGACCACAATGGTGTTTCATTTCGGAATTCCTGTGGCATTACAGTAGATAATTTTATGACTTTGTTTGAATTTTATCTGCAATCTACGTTTGTTGCTTATAAGGAAGAGATGTTTGTGCAACGCAAGGGTGTGTGCATTGGTTCATTCGTAGCGCCGGTTCTTTGTGAAATCTTTTACAGCAACGCTGTGAATGGCTAGCCCATACAAAAATATTGTATGGTCGGCTATAGAAAATCCTTTTTATGGTCGTCTTTAGCTATTTGGCCCAATAATCTTTAGACTTTTCTATGGCTGTCTTTAGCGATTCGTATCGCCATTCCTATGGGTGTCTTTAGCTTCTTCTATAACCGGTTCTATGGCTGTCTTTAGCTATTCTTATCGACATTCCTATGGGTGTCTTTAGGTTCTTCTATAGCCGGTCATATGGTTGTCTTTAGCTATTCGTATCGACATTCCTATGGGTGTCTTTAGATATTCGTATCGACATTCCTATGGGTGTCTTTAGATATTCGTATCGACATTCCTATGGGTGTCTTTAGCTATTCGTATTGAAATCCGTATGGGTGTCTTTAGCTTCTTCTATAGCCGGTTCTATGGCTGTCTTTAGCTCTTCTTTCGATATCGCTATGGCTATAGAAGAATCTAAAGACACCCATAGGAATGTCGATAGGAATGGCTAAAGACAGCCATAGAAATGTCTAAAGATAATTGGGCCAAATAGCTAAAGACAACCATAAGAAGGTTTTTCAATAGCCGACCATACAATATTTTTGCATGAGCTGCAGCCAGAAGAGAATCACCACTACTTGAAACACAGCGACAGCAGCAGCCGCTGAGAAATTATTAACACGCTGCCATGCCGGCATAGAGCCTTGCAGATCTCTAGAACTTGTCCTGTGGCACTTAGGTGCATTCTGTGCTCCGTGAACACTTCAGCAATATAGGGGGAGTGCGAGGTTGCGATTGCAAACACTTCGCCAGTTTTCATTCACAAAAGGCTTAAACACAGGCATTCAAGGAAAGCAAAATCAAGGGGTTTATTCATTCCATTCATCACATAAATGGCTACTGTCTACGTTACTTCACCACCAGTAAACAGTTGTTCACATACGCCGATCGAAACACAGCACACGCATTCCAACACTCTGGCTCACGCTTAAGTGACTCGCTCGACAGCCACACTACGCGGCACATTCCCCGCGAGCATCCGCCGAGACACAAATACCTACAGGTGCTGGGTAGTCCACAGAAAAGAAAGCACTCAGAAGTCGTTCATTACACTCAGTACTCAACGCACACAGCTGCAAGTTCGGTGGCTAAAATGGGAATGCACTCTCAATAAAACAATGAAGATGGTCGCACACAATGCAATGATAAAAAAAACGTTTTTCCAAGTTCACTCAATTAGTTCCTTGTAAGTTTTCTCAGTTCGCGAAAAAATTATTTTCGTCACATCACCGCGGCCAAATCTTCACTTCTGTCTACGTTGCAGTGCCCATGTGGTGCAGGGTAGTTTAGAAAAGTATTCGTGAACACCAAAAAAAGTCCTGCATTTCTCGCACTATAGAGTCTCTTCTGTTCGTAAGATCACTCACCCTAGAGTTTTGCGTACGATGAAATTCCTGTCACAGTATCGCAGGTATCCATTTTCGCATGACTTGAAGTTGATGTTGAATTAATCGTAACACTGTCACCGTAAACACCGGAATTCACGACACCAAAAAGCGACACATTTGCTTGGCGTCACACCATCTACACGAGCACATTGCCGTCGAGTCGAAATTCCCAGCACCAGGCAACACGTGCCATGCCCGCGCACATGAGCAAGGAGACGAAATGTGGCTGACTGAGTACATCCAGGTATAAGCGGGTACATCGCGATAGCAAATAGTGCGGAGATACATTCCCATCTTTCGATCTTTTTCTAACTTGTTCGCTGGTAATTATTTTTTTTGTAAATACAAGATCGCTTAACGTTTTGTTTTCTTCATCCGAAAAAAGTTGTATCTGTTTACAGTACTCAGGGAACATTGTCTGTCACTAGCATTGCTGCGCGCAGGAATACTAACACAGCGCGGGCCGCACGGCCGTGTCCTTCGGTACCCATCGCCAAAACCAGTATGCCAAACAAACAACAGAAAATAAAACAGGAAGCAGGGGTGTCCCCTCTACCCTTTCATCGCTTCCCAGAATTTCTTCACCGCGCCTCCTTCGGTCCGGCGTGGGTCGCTCTCCCCCTTTCTCAATGACTAATCTGAAAGTGGGGTCCGCGGGAGAAAGAATGCGGTTGTTCGCAGCTTCCACCATATTTCTGAGAGAGCGTACCGTGGGCCGCGAAAGTTACTTCCAATCTGCTTCGACGCTGTGAGGGCCGTTTTCAGAGAAGCCCGCTTTTTCACTTGACCGCGGCAGTGAAGGGCCACAGAGGAATAATTCTACGAAATTATACTTCTTTCGGTCAACGTTCATTTGAAAGCTTTGCGGACGCGCAGTATCCAAAGTTGCAACCTGAATTTGAGCGTTAATCAGTAGCTTCTGTTCATTGTACTTTTCCCGTATTGTTGGTATAATAAGTACCTAACCTTATTGAACAAATACGCTCATATAACCGGCCGATCAACCTCATCATCGTTATCCAATCTGTGTTGTAGATGTAGCTAGGTAAATCATGAGTATATGAATTTTGCGTCATAAGTCATATTGAAACCAGCAGAATAGGATTTAATGGTTGCTCGAATTATACCTTTATAGCTAACACTTCTCGATTAGCGGCTGGAAACTTGAAGCCTTATGTTACTATGTAGTTAGCTAAAGAAGCCTTTATGGATGCAGGCTTGCAAGTTCTGCGCCAAACGCTTTCTTAATGCGGGCAAAATGTTGCCTAATTATCACACATCTAAAGGTTTACAGTTATATATTGTACTGTACCCAGCCGCAGAAGCTCTTATGGCTGCCTCACTTTAGCTTTAAAACAAATGCTCTCCAATAGCTGGCAGAAGACATCCGTATGGTTCCAAGTTTCTAGACTTAGAGCTAAAGAACGGCCCATAGCCAGCCAAATGAGCTTTTATGGCTTTCTCTCTATAGCTTTAGTACGAACTTTTTTCAATAGCTGGCAAAAGATAGCTCAATGGTTTGAAGTCTCTAGACTTAGAGCGAAACAACGGCCTATAGCCAGCCGAATGAGCTTTTATGGCTTTCTCTCTATAGCTTTAGGACGAACTCTTTTCAATAGCTGGCAAAAGACAGCTGAATGGTTTTGAGTCTGTAGACTTCAAGCTAAAAATGGTCTATAGCCAGCCAAAAGAGCTTTGCCGTGGCTGATCTACAGAACTAAAGCCATACATATTTCTTTAGCTGGCTACAGTTACCTGAATAGCTGTGACTCTATAGACTAAACACACTAGGATGTTCTATAATCGTCTAAAGAGAATTGTATGGTTTACAGTCTTTAGTGCAGGATCTATAAAAACTTCAATAGCTGGCTATAGCCTAATTTATGCCTTTTTATGGGTGACCATAGAAACCCATAGGCGGCCATAGCTCCCCATACATTTTTCAATAGACGCCCATAAGGCATTTTTGTATGGGCTGTCTTTAGCTATTCTTATCGACATTCCTATGGGTGTCTTTAGGTTCTTCTATAGCCGGTCATATGGTTGTCTTTAGCTATTCGTATCGACATTCCTATGGGTGTCTTTAGATATTCGTATCGACATTCCTATGGGTGTCTTTAGATATTCGTATCGACATTCCTATGGGTGTAAATCCCCGGAATCGTAAAACTGCGCGCCACACCCCTGGGGCATGGAAAAAATCGTACAAAATAAAAAGGTCCTAGGGCCTTCATAGAGCATGCGCCGTGATTACCATACCCGCGCTATAATAAATTTCTACCCACAATTCCTGTATGTTTTGTAGCGTAAGCTACACTGGCCGAGGTTGAGCAGTTTCGCGTGTGCCGTGAGGGCCGTTCTGCGCAAGCGCGAGGAACATTGGATGGAATTCGATTCGCTTGGCTTGGCTTGGCTTGGATTAGAGTGGATTAGATTTGATTTGGATTGGATTAAAGTAGATTGTGTTGGATTGTATTGCGTCACAGCCGCGGCAGACGCACTGGCGCCGGCGCGTGCCCAGGTGTGCGCTGCGTCGGAGCCGCTTGGTAGCCGTTTCACGTGGCTCGTGAAGAGCCGTGCTGAGAATGCGCGAGGAGCTGTAACTTGGCAGAACTGGACTTTCAGTTAATAACCAAGAACGATTCTCAATCGCAAATTACAAACAAACGTGTTTTGCTTCTTGCACCCCTTGGACTACGACCCAGTCAAACCTCACGTTGAGGCTAGGCACCGCAGCTTTGCTGACCATCCCTCTTTACGGGGTGGAAGGGCTCTGAATTTTTTAGCATGTATTGATCGGAATTTAGAGCGCGACCTGGACGAAGGACCGGCAGTTGACATTTTTAGATATGTTGATGATTTTTTATTTTTTTAAAGGTTTTACCTGTTTTAACTCACCCTGACGCTGTTAACCAGAGTTTAGACAAGTTCCGACGATTTGGGAAAGGCCTGTCTTTTACACATGAGTTGCCTGACCATGACTGTTGGCAGTTTTTAGACATTAACATCACGCTTTTATCAGACCATGTGTGTTGGGTTTATAAACCGAAGGTACAAAAAGGGTTGTTGCCTTACCTGTCTGTGCACTCGAAGACAGTAAAAAGGGCAGTTGCTTCTTGCTTTCAAGGAGCACTAAGAAAATCTTGCCATCACAAGATTCAGGAAAGTTTCGATGCTCAGGTTGCCCGATTGATTGCTGCTGGGTTTTCAATAATGGTTGTGACAGTGGTGGCCGAGTCCTTGCTTCAGAAGTTGAAAGGGAACACACCCCAAAGGACAGACAGCCTTAGGCGCAAGATACCGGTGGTGGTTCCATACATCCATCGAGTGGAACACAACCTCAAAAATGTGGCTAACAGGCACAAAGTGCCGATCGTTTTTTCTGCGCCTAACAAGTTGGCTAGCCTGTGCCCTAAGATTCTGAAAGGAATGAAACAAAGACCAGGTTACCTAAAACGACATGCGATGCCATACGTGAAGCGCGCAATCGGCGTGGTGTACATGATCCCGCTCACATGCCGGCGGGTATACATTGGACAAACGGGCCGCTGTCTTAACGACCGTTTAAGGGAACACCAGCTGAATATGCGCAATAAAACTGGATCCCACCTTCCGCACCATTGCATGGCTTGTGAAAGCCATGCGAGCCAGTTTTGACTCAGACAAAGGTGCTGAGGAAAAGCAGAGAACAGGTGGCAAGAGAATTAATCAAGGCCTTTTTCATTCGAAAGCATGGTGACCAATGTGTAAGTGAACCATTGAACCATCCATATTTCTTTATGAAAATGAATATGAATTTCTAAACCATTATATCACGTGATAAAGGTGGTGACAGGTGTGCGCATGTGCTGGTGTGGGTATATTAGCATGCTCCATTTTTCAATAAACTAGTTGGGAGTCTGCGCCCGCCCTGTGTCTTCTTTTGCTTGTCCAGTCCGAATGCGCAGTTTTAAGTATGAATATGAACCAACTAGCCAAAACATGCTTTGCTGAACCATACATCAATTATCCTGTTGCTTCATTTCGCACCGCATGTTGCATATTATGCATGCATGCATTGCCATTTCGAAGCCCACGCATTCAGTATCTGTGAAAAGTTTTTTTGCATTGCTATCTAAAGAAAGATACAAAATTTTCTGAGACCAACCGCTCTTGTTGCGCAACGAGAGCCATGCCGAGCCGCTAGAGTGACAGAAATCACTTTTGGTAGCTCCAGTCGCAAGTGCGAACCAGGCTTATTGAGGTGACAATGAAAGGCATTAATATTATAATAATAACAACAACGCTAGTTTTATTATTATAATCGTTTCGTAAATGTGAGGGGGTGACGAATTTTCTGGGCTCCGGGTGCAAGTTTAGCCAGTAACGCCACTGGGTGGAGCGACCACTGTGTTTTCAACTAGTGAACGCTAGGATTAACCATTCCAGTCATGAGTTACCCTGTTGATCAGTTTAAAAAATTACTGAGTGAACAGCCGCCGTGCCACACTTCCATCATTCATTTCAACATTCGAAGCTTATACAAACATTATGATGACATAACCTATCTCCAAACCATCTGGAGCCACAATTTTTCGATTGTCTGTGTTTGCGAAATTTGGCTGTCGTCGCGATGACACGCTGTTTTGATTGTTATGCTATAACTGTGAATTTGACCACAGACCGAATGATCCCCAGGGTTGTTCAGCCATGTTCATCTCCCACACAATGCCTACAAACGTCGCGTCTATCTTTCTTTCCGAACAGATAAAGTAGAGCCCGTCTGGCTAGAATTTGACAGTACTTGGTTTTCTGCTCACAAAAACACTGTCGGGGCCTCAATTTACCGATCGCTGTCCTCATCTTATCAGGACTTCTGTGCCGAACTAGACAACATCCTCCATCGTCTTAACCGTGAAAGCAAAACTCAATATCAGCATCAATATCAGCGACATAAATGATGCCTCGTGCTCAGATTATGTAAACTGCTTTTACGGGCATAGTCTGGATTATTTGATTACCTCGCCTACAAGATTCATGGCATTTGGCCTGTGTACCCTGATCGATCACGTCCTATCAAACCTCATCTCATCTCAGATTGCTGGTGTGGTCCATTTCAACATTACGTATCACTACCCCGTTTTTTTACTTATCGAAAATCAGAACCCTACAAAACGTGTTGTTCTGTACGCAACTTCATTTAACTCGGCTCGGTTTAGTCAAACTATTTCTACAACGAATTGGGAGGATATAATTCAGGAACAAAATGCTGAAAAGCCATATGACATGTTTTCTGATAAACTAAAAACAGCTATTACCTCATGCACATCAAGATCAGAGACATGCAAGCGTTCTATCACCCCAAGAAATCCCTCGGTTACACGCGGCTTATTGCAGTTCATGCGCAAACGAGATAACCTGCAGAAAAGAGTGAAAGTGCGTCCCTTTAACCTAGCTCTTCAAGCCCACCTAAAGAAGTAATCTCGTACACTCACCAAATTGTTAAAAGAAGCCAAACAAACCTACTACCAAAATCAAATCCTGAAAAACGGTAAAAAGAATTACATGAATTGGAGACTAATCAAGAAATTTCTAAACTTGGCTAACCCACAACCTCGAATCAAGAAAAGTACTGGTGGTACTCGGTGCTGGACTAATCCCAACGATATAGCAAATGCGTTCAATGCTTCTTTCTCAACTGGCATTCCGATTCAGCACGATGATGCAATTCACCTTCCCCGCTGCACCATAGTTTCTTCTTACGCCCCACATCGCCGGATGGAGTTTATGCCGTACTGAGTAGCTTGAAAAACACCGGAGCTGGGCTGGACGCAATCATGCCATCCAAAATTAAACTTGGAACACGTGAGCTAAGTGGTGTACTCGCTAACATCGTGAACAAAATATTTAAGAGTGGTATTGTTCCCAGCCAGCTGAAACAGGGCTAAATTGTTCCTTTGTTTAAAAAGGGAGAACGTGATACGTTGTCCAAATATCGTCCAATCACTATCTTGCCGTTTTTTAGCAAACTCATAGAAAAACTCATTGTTAACCGCCAGATCAGCTACCTTGACATATTTGACTCCGTCTCATCTAAACAATTCGGTTTTCGTGCTACATACTCTACGGAATTAGCTGTGATAACATTTCTTGACGCCATCAAAACATTTATTGACAAGGGGTTCTGGGCCGGGGCCTTGTTCATTGATTTTACAAAGGCATTTAACACGATTAATCATACTATACTTTTAAATGCAGAGCATTTCTTAGCCTCGCCTCTTCCTGCGTCGGACGGCGTCCACAGCTCCGCGTCCGCAGCAGGTGCGCCTCTCCTCCTTCCCTCCTCTCTCTCAACAGCAGCTGGCGCGCGCATGCGTCGTAGTCAGCCCGTTCACTCCGTCGCGGTCTCGGCGTAACAGGTGCGTGATAGCAGCGCGGTGGGGCGTGGAAGGGCGCGCGCTCTCCCCCCGTACTGCTCTCCCTCTACTGCGCGCGCTGCAAATATAAAGCGGCTAGCGATCGCTCGTGCTTCAGCCACTGCGTTGCTCCTTCCTTCCTTGGTTGACGCTCGCTCCACCCTAACGCGACTTTACTCTCCTCTCTCTACCCCAAACCAACACCAACGCAACTACGACCCAACTACTCACCCTAACGCGACTTTACGCGGCGTTAACGACCCCCAATGCTCTGCATTTACTCGTGTTCCCCTCGCGGGAAGGCGCGGGAATTTTTTTTGTTGTAAATTGGAATCGCTCGGAATATGTGGGCCCATCCTAAACCTTTTACGCAGTTATTTGGTTAACCGGAATCAAGTGGTGCAAATCAAACATTCTTTATCAGTACCAGCAACTATTAACAGAGGTGCACCACAGGGTTCCCTGTTAGGCCCTCTCCTTTTCCTCTTGTAAATTATTGATTCACCTACTTGCCTTAAATACACTAACTGCATCCTCTATGCCGATGACACCACACTATTTGTTGGAAACGAAAGTTTGACCAATGCAACGGAGCGACTCAACAACGATCTAAAAAATATTTGTCTATGGTGTGAAAAAAAAAAACCAGCTTCATATAAACCACGCTATAACCAGCTTTACGGTCTTTCCCTCACATCAAAGGCGGCTTCCTTAAACTGCCTCCGTTTTTCTTCGTAATCAATGCATAACCGCATCTAGATCGGCTGTATTTCTGGGAATTACCTCAGACCCCCATTTGAAATTCAATCTGAATGCTAAATCACTCACCTAGAAATTATGCTTTGGTATCCGTGTCTTGTTGCGATCACGATTTAATTTCCCTGTTCACATACTTCGCTTGCGTTACTTTCCTTTCGTTCACAGCCACATTTCATATTGAATTTCATCATGGGGAACACTTACCAAGCGCATCTATCTGGGATTGAGCACTTACAAAACCAAGCTATTCGCATAATCAGCTTCAGCACCTACAGGGCACCTAAATATTCCATTTACAACAGTTAGAAAATCCTTCCACTCAGACGCTTAGTGCTAATCAAGTTAGGACTACTTGTCTATCGCCTTCGCTCTCGCGTCATCGTCATTGATGGCTTTCCCCATGGTCACCTCAAAAACTCTTAACATTACCAGATTTTCTGATCATCATACCCTCCTCCTTCCAAAAGTACGCACCAATTACGGCAAACGAACAGTTCTGTTTTCAGGCATTGCATTCTCGAACCTAATACTGGTTGAAATGAAATTGTCTTGTTCCCTAAGTTCTTTTCACCGTATATTAAATAGCCTTTTCTTTGAGAGCTATTCGGATCTCGGCACTTAACGCATCAGTGTGTTGTACGCTGCCTCAACAACTCGCACAACCAATCCGGTACCACGCGTTTTCTTTCTTTGCCATGTTTTCGCTTTCTATTGTATAATTTTTATTGCACTGCCACAATCGAATGCTGCTACACCTCTAGGAATTTTTGCACCATATAACATTGTTACAGGAGGTCCCCCCCGACATTGTTTCACTCTGGGACCTCCTTCTGTATGTATCAATTATTGTATTTCAATGTAACCACTATATTTTTTCAGTAAGCCTGCAATTCTAAGCCATTTCACACGCATATATTTCCACACTACAAACACCAATTACACGCACGGGTATACGCCAAAAGGCCCCCTAGTTTAACGGAGCGGCGTGTCTCGGCTCAGAAGAAGAGGTGCTCCCCCGGGGTTCGTTTTCGGTGTTCTGTACGCAGCTCGCCAATAAACCGTGTTTTGATCTTGGAAAGCGCTTCCGTCTACAGCGATATTTTGGTGAAGGTGCCTGGTACAAGTCTATGGACCTTAGCCCTGAAAACCTGCTTCCTTCTAGCTTTAGCGCCGTCGACACCACACCTGTCCACAAGACAAGCCGACGCCGGCGAGGCTTGAAACCGGTGTTTGGGCTTTTCGGGAGTCCGGTCAGGTCAGTCTTGACTTCTACCGCGAGCCAAACAAGGTAGACGACCGGAGCAGCCCTACAGTTTGTCCTGCATGCGCGTCGCACGCCAAAATCCTTCCACGGTGATAGATTTGAGTACGCTAAAAAGTGGCTTGACACCTTTGAACGCGTGACCTCATTCAATGAGTAGGATAATCGTCGAAAGCTCCGAAATGTCAATTTTACTCTGCAGGATGCTGCTAAGACCTGGTTTGCAAACAAACAGTATGCCTTAAACACTTGGCAGGAATTTCGGCGACAGTTCTTGGCAACCTACAGAAGCAACAAAAGAAAGGAGCAGGCTGAGATACCCTTCAATCACGAGTACAGGGCGTAAACGAGGCTGTTGCCATGTTTGCCGAAGACATGTGCCGACTACATACCTTTTTACTTCAGCGTTGAAGAGGATGTTTTGCTTCAGGAGTGAGTTGCATAACATTTTGACGTGTAAAATGTACATTTACATGCATCATCGCGGTTTTATCGCGTTGTATCCTGGATTAAATTTTTAAGCGAATCTTTTAAGCGAAATTTTCAGCGAATTTTACAAGCTGTATTTTTGTCTACGTTCTTATTTTATCCTTGTTCCCCCTTTTTTCTATTTTCCCTTCTTTTTTCTTTTTTTTCTCGCACCTACCACTGCTGTGTACGGGTGGATGGAGCTTCGTCAAGCTACGAAAGTGAGGCTTTTTTCTCCGACCACCTTTTTTTGTTGTATATATAGCGAAACATAAACTTCTTTGAATGATTGATTGATTGATTGATTGATAGGCGGGCTGAACCCAACATGTGCGCGGGCGAAGAAGGTACGGAATTAAATGCGAGGAATAAAATGCCAGCTTTTAGCGGGCCTAGTTTGCAATCCACCGGCCAGCGTTGCTGAATTAAACAAGGAAGCAGCAGCAATCGAACGTGCGCTGCAGCAACGCTTGATGGAATACGGCCACCCTTCTCACCCCCAGACCTCGAACTGTCAAGCTGTAACGTCGGGAAAACCGGATGAATTCTCTCTGCGCCAGCTTATAAGAGCAATTGTTCGCGATGAACTCGTGCTGCGGAAAGACCGCTACGTGGGTCATCAGCACAATGAAGCCTCCTTCACCATGGTTCGCGCTGAGATACGGCAGCTATTAGAGCCTACCCCAGTTCAGGCGACCACCCCGCTCCAAATTACGATGCGACAGCACCCCAGGTTATGACGTATTCAGATGTACTTCGCCGACCGGTCATTGGACGTCAACCTTTCCACCCTTTAACTGCACCCAGGCACCAGTGGCGCGGCGCGGCTAAACCAAGCACAACCTTCTAGGAAGGCCGTGTTATGGCGCACCGCCGACAATAGATGTTTGTGCTATCACTGCGGTGAAGCCCGTCACATGCGGCGCCACTCACCCTACCGTAGAATGGGGTTACTCCTGAAGGTCTCGGAATACCTAGCTGCCAACCTGCTTCCTCCGTCACCCCCGCCGCTGCGGCGCCAATCCTGGTCACCAGCGCCCCGGCGATTCACCTCTCCCTGCCATTCTCGATTAGCGAGACTGACGAGACGTTCTTGTGCCCACGCCGGGGAAGCTGAGGTTGGCATCCTCGGGGGGGAGGGCTGCCGCCGCTCAGACATAACAACATCCTCCACCGACGCGACGCCCACACTCACTAGAATCCGACGACTCGACGCAACCGATTCTCCGACCGGACTATAAACCCGATCTTAGCTCCACGACTCGACCCGCAGATTTCGAAGCAGCTACAAAATTGGTCCATAGTGGTGATGGTGCAGCTTCTGCTGAAATTCCGGTATTTCTCGACAACTACCCTTTGACAGCTCTTGAGAACACCGGGGCTGATTTCTCGGCAATGAGCGGCCAGCTTGCTAGCAAATTGAGAAAAGTGATAACACCGTAACATGGTCCATAAATTCGCACGGCAGCCGGCCATCTCGTTACTCCTATCCGTGTGTGCACACCAAAGATAAAAATACAAGAGGCTTATTTTCCGCGCAACGGTCTGATTAGGTCACATAAAGGCGGCGATGGGAGCAGTCTGTCTTGATTTTTACCCAACCGGCCAAACCGCTTCCGCTCAGTGACTAGCCAGATTGAGTCTTGTGGAAGTAGAGGAGGAAGAAGGGGGCGTGCACACTATCATTAGTAAATAAAAGGAAGTGGAAGTGCGTTCCCAGTTCTGCCCTGCCCTGGCGTCCTGGTTTCCTGCGGTTTACAATAACTTTGGTGCCGAAATCACCCGTCTTCAACCCCCCGGCATTGTCCGGACAAGCCATTGGGCCTGAAAGACGACGATGGACCGTTTGAAGCCCAAGCGAACGACACGGCGGGCCCTTCTCACGAAACTGGTGAACGAAGCCAAGGCTGCGCTCCAATCTACGCCTCTACACTTGGTGAGCTTGCAGTCTGTGCTCCAGCGCTTGACAACTTGCGAGGCGGAACTCGGCGCGATCAATACCGAGATGGAACCTTTGATACCTACCGAATTACTGAAAGCTGAGCTAGAGGCTGTGCTACAGTACGAAGATAAGGCGCTTAACGCGATATCAAGCCTCAACACAGTCATAGGATCTCTAAAGAGCCCGACTGCATCAGCTGCCACATCTGCGACTTTGATTGACGGCTCGTCACGGGAGACGCTTCAGTCATTTAGCCGTTCATCAGGACCCCAGCTTCCGCAATTGGAAATAACGCCATTTCGCGGTGACATGAGCAAGTGGCTGCCGTTTTGGGAGCAGTTTGAGGCAACTATCGACAAGAACCCGACATTGAGCGTAGCGGAGAAATTTCACTACCTCAGGAATTACGTTTACGGAACGGCCGCATCAGCAATTGCCAATTTAGAGACAACCGAAGCATGTTATAGGGATGTCATCGAGATGCTTCGCTCTAGGTTCGGAGATCCGTTCCGCATAGAAAAGGAACATCTCTACCGCCTACGATGCCTAACTGCTGTTCGGTCTTCCTCCGACGTGACTGGGTTACGCCGCCTGTACGATGCCCTCCAGAGCCAAGTTCGAGGTTTGACGGCATTGAAAGTGCCCACTTCATCATACGCCTCGATGCTTATGGACATACTGCTTCGGAGTCTTCCTCCCGACATTGTTGTTCAGTACAATCGACGTTGTGCTGAAACTTCAACACTGTTGAGAAATAAAGATGCGCAGGCAGGGGGCGATAGTTGGGAGAGTAGCAGAGGAGGAAGATGAGGATCGGAGGTGCGCACTGCCTGGCTATCTACTCGATCACCACATCGGAAGCCAGACGCTGGTTTTCTTTCGCTACACATTTTCTGGTGCCGAAACCCGGGAGCCGGCGCACGAGCGAATCTACGTTCGACGGCGCAGCGGCTCCGAGGCACGCGAAGCTTGGATACCTTCGTACTGCTTTATCCTGGAAGCCTTGCCCTCGCCCGCCGCTCCTTTCGGCTCGTGCTCAAGCCGGCCCTTGTCCCTTGGTATTCGCTACCCCAGCGTCTTGCTTCATCGACTAATGCCATGGACGCTCTTCGTATTCGCGGAGATGTCCTGCGAGCGACCATCTCCGGGACCATGACAGTCCTCGACGCCTTGCTGCGGAGCCAGGCAGCAACGGCCCTTGATAGGCAAAATGTACTCGACCTCATCTTGCATGACCAGGTGAGCCTTCACCAGCTGGACGCCGAAATTCAAGCGAACCTGACGGATGACTAATTCGAAGCGGACATTTTGAACGCGATCGACTACGATGAACGGATCTGCGCATGTCTGCGCCCTGCGGACGCTCGTGCGCTTTTCCGCGAGCCAAGACTTGTCCGCAAGCCCCGTCCCGCAACCTAGGGCGGCCCTGTTTTCTACCTGCAACGTGACTTCGACCCTCTGCTCGCCTCCCGAGGAGGCGCGGACGACGGTGTCCACAAAGGTCACGGGTGACATGCCGCCTGCTCGGGCAATGACTGTTGCACGGGTAGAGAAACACGACGACAAAGAGGGCGCTGCGCATTACAACGATGCTAAAGAAGACCCTGAGGGGCTCAGCCCGCGAGAGCGGCTCCTGCGACCGCCCAACCCTGGTGTTGCCGAGATTTCCGTTGGAGAAATCTGAGGGAGCCTGCCGAGACCTCACCGTCACTGAAACGACCATCGTTTCCGAGACGTCTGACCGGCCTTGCCGCAGCGCTGGCGTCACCGACGCGGCTCTCAAGTCAGAGGCGTCATTACAGCCCTTCCGCAACCCTCGCCTTCACGACTTGACTACCGCCACGGAGACGTCAGACCCGTTCTGCCACGGCCCTAGATTCGATGATGCGACTCTTGTTTCGGAGACCTCCGAGTTTCCCTGTCGCGACCCTTACATCGGCGACGCATCTCTCTTTTCGCCAGCAGTTCAGCAACCCGGGTACGAGTCAAATAAGTTTTCATTGTGTTCAGCAACAAAAACACCGTTCGTGAAGAAGATTGACTCGCGTCTGGGTATAACGAAGTGCCTGCTCCTCCGACGCTCCATAAGCAAGCTTCGACGCCGGAAGCGAGCTTCGGCCACGCTCGTCAAGGCCCAGTGGGGAGGTATCCTCGTGGCGAAGCAGAACAGATGCTTCGATGGTGACTACCCCTTCTTGTTTATAGAGATGCAGTTATAGAGATGCAGTGTTTATAGAGATGCAGCGATGGCGTAGAGGTAGAACACCCGTCTCGCGTGCAGAAGGACCGTGGTTCGAATCCCGGTGCCGAAAAATTCCCACCGGATTTAAAAAAAAAATCCGCGTATTCATGGAATTGCACAAAGGGGCTTGGGGTGCAGCCTGACCCCGGCGACCATTGCCGGTAATGCACTCCCTCACCAGAGCAGGATTGGCCACCCTGGTGTAGTAATGGCCACAACCTCCCATGAATACGCCAACTAACCCTCGGCCCTCAGTCCCCAGCGGCTGCGAAGCAACTGACTACGGCGGCGGTCAGACCTGTGACGCAGCAGAGGGTGCTAAGAATCCCTGGATCCGGACTGGCCGCCAATGGAATCTGAACCTTGCAACGTTAAACGCGCGAACCTTATCTAGCGAAGCAAGTCTCGAGGTGTTGTTCGAGGAATTAGAGGGCATTAAATGGGATGTAATAGGGCTTAGCGAGGTTAGGAGGGCAGGCGAAGCCTTTACGGTGCTGAAAAATGGACACGTCCTTTGTTACCGTGGTCTAGAGGACAGAAGAGAACTGGGAGTGGGATTTCTAGTCAATAAAAGCATAGCTGGCAACATAGACGAATACTATAGCATTAACGAAAGGGCAGCAGGTCTTGTAATTAGGCTAAAGAAGAGGTACAAGCTCAAGGTGGTGCAGGGCTACGCGCCCACATCCAGCCACGACGACCAAGTAGTGGAACGCTTCTATGAAGATGTGGAATCGGCAATGGCTAAAGTAAAAACACAGTATACCGTAGTTATGGGGGACTTCAATGCTAAAGTAGGCAAGAATCAGGCTGGAGACAAGGCAGTTGGGGACTATGGTCTGGGCTGTAGAAATAGCAGGGGGGACCTACTAGTTGAGTTTGCAGAACGGAATAACCTACGCATAATGAATACCTTCTTCTGTAAACGGGAGAGTCGGAAGTGTACCTGGAGAAGCCCGAATGGGGAGCACAAAAATGAAATAGACTTCATATTATCCGATAACCTTGGCGTCGTGCAGGATGTGGAAGTGCTCGGAAGGGTAAGGTGTAGTGACCACCGTATGGTAAGATCCCGAATTAGGCTAGATTTGAGGAGGGACCGCAACAAGCTAGTACGAAAGAAGCCGATAAATGAGCTAACAGTAAGACGTAAAGTAGAAGAATTCAGGATCGCGCTGCAGAACCGATATTCCGCTCTTAACGAGGAAGCCGAGTTTACGACGCAGGAAGCCAGCGACAACCTTACACGCATTATTACGGAGTGTGCAGTAGAAGTCGGGGGCACTATGGCTAGACAGGATACTGGTAAATCTTCACAGGAGACGAAAGATCTAATCAGGAAACGGCAAACCATGAGAATCTCCACCGCAGCTGACAGAATAGAACTAGCGGAGCTCTCCAAGCTAATCAATAAGCGTAAGACAGCTGACATACGGAAGTATAATATGGAGAGGATCGAATACGCTGTAAAGAACGGAGGTAGCCTGAAAGCAGTGAAGAGACGTCTTGGCGTGGGGAAAAATCAGATGTATGCACTTAAGGATAAGCAAGGCAATGTCATCACAAATAGGGATAAAATAGTCACAGTGGCCGAGGAGTTCTATAGGGATCTGTACAGTAGCCAGGACATACAGGATAATGCCGAACGAGACAGTAGTTCACAGGAGATAGACATCCCACCAGTAACGACCAAAGAAGTAAGGAAGGCTTTGAAAGAAATGAAAAGGGGCAAAGTACCTGGTGAGGATCAGATAACAGCAGACCTCTTGAAGGATGGCGGAGAAATTGTCCTTGAAAAACTGGCAAACCTGTATACGCAATGCCTAATGACCGCAATGGTACCGGAATCTTGGAAGAACGCGAACATCATCCTAATTCATAAGAAAGGCGACATGAAGGACTTGAAAAATTACAGGCCGATCAGCTTACTGTCAGTCGTCTACAAGGTATTTACCAAGGTAATCGCTAACCGAATTTCTGCAACCTTAGATTTCAGTCAACCTAAAGAACAAGCAGGGTTCCGTAAAGGTTATTCAACAATGGACCATATTCACACGATCAATCAGGTGATAGAGAAGTGCGCTGAGTATACTGAACCCCTATATATAGCCTTCATAGATTATGAGAAAGCATTTGACTCGGTCGAAACCCTAGCAGTCATTCAGGCATTACGGAACCAGGGGGTAGATGAGCATTATGTAAGAATACTAGAGGATATCTACAATGGGTCTACAGCTACTATCATCCTCCATAGGGAGAGCAGTAAAATACCTATAAGAAAGGGTGTCAGACAAGGAGACACAATCTCTCCAATGTTATTCACAGCATGCTTACAAGAAGTATTCAGAACGTTGGATTGGGAACAGGTGGGAGTAAGGGTTAATGGAGAATACCTCAGTAACCTCAGATTTGCTGATGACGTTGCCTTGCTAAGTAACTCGGGGGACGAATTGCAAAGCATGCTTTCCGCACTGGGCGAACAGAGTAGAACCGTGGGACTGAAAATTAATATGCAGAAAACTAAAGTAATGATCAATAACCTCGGGACAACACAGCGGTTTGACATAGGTGGCGAGGCAGTGGAAGTGGTAAGCGAATATATCTACTTAGACCAAGTTGTGACCCCAGATCCAAACCATGAGGCAGAGATAATTAGAAGGATCAGAATGGGGTGGGGTGCATATGGCAGACATTCTCAGATAATGAATAGCAGCCTACCATTGTCGCTGAAGAAGAAAGTGTATGACAGCTGCATCTTACCGGTACTCACCTACGGGGCAGAAACTTGGAAGCTCACTAAGAGGGTTCAACTTAAATTGAGAACGACTCAGCGGGCAATGGAGCGGAAAATGATAGGTGTAACATTAAGGGACAGGAAGAGAGCGGAGTGGGTCAGGGAGCAAACTGGTGTTAAAGACATATTAGTAGAAATTAAGAAGAAGAAATGGACGTGGGCAGGACATGTAATGCGAAGGCAAGATAACCGCTGGTCATTAAGGGTAACAGAGTGGATCCCTAGAGAAGGCAAGCGTTGCAGGGGGCGGCAGAAAGTTAGATGGGCAGATGAGATAAAGAAGTTTGCGGGGATAAATTGGTCACAGTTGGCACAGGACCGAGGCAATTGGAGAATAATGGGAGAGGCCTTTGCCCTGCAGTGGGCGTAGATAGGCTGGTGATGATGATGATGATGACCCCTTCTCCAACAAGAGCAAGTCAATGCTGAACGCGCGTTTCTACAGTGTTTATAGGTCCGAAGAGAGCGAAGTCCCATGGTTTGCGGAGAAACCGGGTGTGCTTCTGGAACCCACCAATTACTTCACGGAACGCCTATCAGACGTGGGCGCAACGACAGTGCCACTACGCTCGCGGCATGATATCTGCAAATTTGACCGACCGCCGCAGCTGTTCTCGTTCGATCCCCGTGGCCGCCTTGAGAAAGCTGTTTACAGAAATCGACGGCACCGAGATGCCCAGCCAATGCTCCACTGGATACCCTAGCCAGCCTGCAAGCATCGCTGCTGTCAAATCATGCGCCACTATGGAAGTCGAAAAACTGGTCGTAGTGGGGCCCGGACTTCGCCACTGAACGTGCCGCTGCCAGTTAGCTCCTGACCAACTTGGCGGCGGCGGGAGTATGTTGAGAAATAAAGATGCGCAGGCAGGGGGCGATAGTAGGGGGAGTAGCAGAGGAGGAAGATGAGGATCGGAGGTGCGCACTGCCTGGCTATCTACTCGATCACCACATCGGAAGCCAGACGCTGGTTTTCTTTCGTTACAACATCTACTTCTGGGGAGCGTGCTCAAACAGCCGATACGAGACTGCAAGATCTCATGGAATTCATTCGTATCGAGGTTGAAAGCCGTGAGAAATCACAACCGGTGCTTGATAAAGCGTCAAGAAACTTCGACAAGACGTATGGATGGCGCAACCAGGACCCTCACAAGCCACGTCCACCGAGAGTTGCTGTCTTTCACAACGCAGGAAAGCCACCGCTGAAAGAATGTCCTTGCCTTTTCTGCAAGAACAGACAACATGTCACCGAGGAATGTACGGCCAAGCTGACGAGTACTGACAAATAAGAGATTTTTCGCATGGACGCACGCTGTTTTCGCTGCACGGCCAAAGGTCATCGATCAAGCGAATGCCCGAGACGTATCGAGTGCTCAGACTGCAAACGAAGACACGTGACGTCTCTCTGCATGCAGCAAGGTAATAACTCTGAACAGCCGAAGACTAACGCCGAAAAAGCGTATTACACATCTGCGGAGACAAGCCAAAACACTGTACTTCTTCAGACCATACGTGTATGGGCTGTTTCCGACCAAAGCAGGATCTTTTTGCGTGCTGTCGTTGACGGGGGCAGTCAGAGAAGCTTTCTTCGGGAAGATATATCCAAGAAGCTGAAACTTCCGGTTGTCGGAGAGGTAAACTTGGCCATCAACTCGTTCAGCAACACTCGGAGAACCAAAACCCGAAAATATCGTATCGTTCGAATCAAACTACAAAGCCGATTCGACAGCGGTGAATGTGTCTTGGACGTCGTAGAAATTCCAGAAATATGCCAAGACGTCTACTCCCATGTAGCTGATATCCCATTAGTCAAGAAATTTAAAAAAAGAGGCAAAAACATCGCGGATAGTGACAATTTTGGGTGGAGTGTTGGAGACAACAGTATCGGACTGCTTATTGGCGCTGATCAGATGTGGCTAATCATGACTCCAGAGGGGACCAGAGAGGCCAACTCAAGTCTTGTTGCCATCAACACAATGTTTGGATGGACATTTCAAGGTCCGACGCAACACCATCTGCCTTGCACGCCCGCATGCTTGGTTAGCGTTTTGCACAGCTATGCGACAACGGCAGACCAGGAAGTCCCTGAAGACAACATTGGACGTACGTTCTGGGAACTTGAAGCCATGGGAATACTGGGAGACAACCAAGAACGCCACACAAGCACAGTATTCGAGGATTTTAAGCTTACTATTTCCAAAGTCGATAGGCGATATGAAGTGGCTTTACCGTGGAAGTTTGATCCGAAGGAATCCCTTGAAGACAACAGATCCGAAGCCCTGCGACGCTTGAATTTTCTAGTTAGACGACTCCTGAAGAAAAAAAATCACGCCATATCCACGGAATGAATGATGATAAGTGGGGCGAAGCTCGAGAGGGGGAGATCATCGGTAACCGTAACTCTCCCGAGAAAGTTCGCCCATTACATCATTAAGAAAGACGTAAGACTGTGTGCGTACATTGTACAAATCAACTTTTATTTTCGGAGTCAATGCTCCCAGGCCCAGACCTGGTGAAAGACCCCGCGCCATCGAGGACTACCCCGCACCTCCACCACAATTTGTCACGTAGGATGGGACACAACGGTAAAGAAAGAACTTTTATTTAGGGCGAACTTGTGTCCGAACAAGACGAGAGGAAACGAGCAAAGGTCCTTGCGTCTCGTTTTCAACTTTCAACTTTCAGCGTAGACTCCTGCACAGCGGGGTCAGAGACGTCCTGATAGACCTTCGGGAACGATTTTGGGTACCAAAGGCCCGTCAGCGCATCAAATCCATCATTTATAGATGCCCAACTTGTCGAAAATACAAGGCAAATCCAGGTTCTGCTTCTACACCACCGGTTCCAGCTGACAGACTTCGGAAGTCAAGTCCGTTTGACGTCGTCGGCATTGACTTTGCTGGACCACTGCTGGTTAAAGACGGAGTGACAAAGACGTATATTCTTTTGGTAACTTGTGCCGTGACGAGAGCCATACACTTGGAGCAAGTTTCCAGTCTTAAGACAGACTCATTCATCTTGGCATTCAAGCGATATATAGCGCGAAGAGGAGTGCCCAGTACCATCTACTCCGACAATGGCAATACTTTTAGACGCGCCAACCGAGAGCTTCGATCACTCTTCCGAGTTTGCGCTTCTCCTGAAATCCAAGACTTCTGCACTAAACAGGTGATAACTTGGAAGTTCAACGTAGAAGCTGCACCCTGGTGGGGAGGTTTTTGGGATAGACTTTTTGGCAGCGTGAAGCGAGCTCTGCGAACTGTTCTCGGCAGAGCTCCAGTGACTGCAGAGCAATTGAACACCATCCAGTGCGAAATCGAAGCGGTATTTAACTCCCGCCCGCTTACTTTTGTGAGCAATTTCATCAGTGAACCCGAAGTTTTGACCCCAGCTCACGTTCTCCTCGGTAAACGACTGATTGCTCTACCCACCGTTCAACTCGATCTCCTGGAACAACGTGCTACCGACCTAGTCAAAAATGGTATTATCGGCACGCTCTGATGAACGCATTTTGGCTGCGATGGCAGAAGGAGTATGTGCTTCAGCTTTCATCGTTTCATCATGTCCATACAAAAAATTCTGTACCTCTCAAGATGGGAGACATCGTCCTTATAGAAGGAAGAGGCCCAAGAGGATTGTGGAAAACGGGAGTAATAGAACAGACATTTCCTGGGCGTGACAATGCAGTTCATGCATGCAAAGTTCGACTTTCGGCGGGACAGTTCTTGACGCGTTCCGCACAGAAATTGTATCACCTGAAAATCGTCAAGTGCCCCGGGGGAGGATGTTGTGGAAGTAGAGGAGGAAGAAGGGGGCGTGCACACTATCATCATTAGTAAATAAAAGGAAGTGGAAGTGCGTTTCCAGTGCTGCCCTACCCTGGCGTCCTGGTTTCTTGCGGTTCACAACAGTGAGTATTAATAATTACCCGTGACTGGCTAGTCAGTGAGCGGAAGCGGTTTGACCGGTTGGGTAAAAATCAAGACAGACTGCTCCCATCCAGTACAGCAATCCTCGCTGGTGTCTTTTCGCAACTGCAAACGGATCACTCCGTCTTGATTTTACCCAACCGGCCAAACCGCTTCCGCTCACTGACTAGCCAGAGTCAGTATTAATAATTACCAGTGACTCTGGCTAGTCAGTGAGCGGAAGCGGTTTGGCCGGTTGGGTAAAAATCAAGACAGACTGCTCCCATCCAGTACGGCAATCCTCGCTGGTGTCGTTTGGCAACTGCAAACGGATGAGTCTCTCTTCATTTTGCCCAACCAGACGAACCGCTTCCGCTCACTGGCTAGCCAGTCGTTATTAATAATTAAAGTGACTCTGGCTAGTCAGTGAGCGGAAGGGGTTCGGCCGGTTGGGTAAATTCAACTATGACTGCTCCCATCGCCGCCATTATGTGGCACTAATTAGACCGTTGCCTATTTTCCGGTGGTCTTCCTTGTCCTCCAAGACTGTTCTAAGAGACTTATTGTCGGATCTGACTTTCTTCACGAGTACGGGGCCGTGATTTACCAAAGGAAAACTACCGGTGATCCTCTCCCCAAGCGAGCGGTTAGAACCGAAAATGAACCGTGAAGCATGGCATTACACAATTCTGATGATCACGTGACACTGCGTGCTCGCGCTAATTTGTTTGTCGCTGTCAAGCCAGAAAGTTACATGAAATGCGGAATAGCCAAAGGTAATGTGCCCTTGTGCTAGAATGACAGATCTCCGTTACTCGGGGAGTAGTTCCACAACTACCGTGCAAAATTACTCCTCACAAACTAAAGGACCAGTGAACACAAAATGCAAGTTTGTTTTATCCGAAAGATGTCGTGTTTTATAGTGCCCCCAGCGCTTATCTGTATACAAGCGATGCTTTATTCAATAAGAACCTAATCAATTCAAGTTAAAATTTTGATTTTCCCGCTAATCATGTGTTTTCATGGTCTGCAACGACATCACAAGAACCGACCGCTTTGCAGCTTAGAGTCCATTGAATCACGCGTCCGCCGTACATTGTGGAGACACGTATACGCTGGCGCCGACATTTTGGGTCACTCGCTCTCCGCCAAAGCAAGTCCTTGTATCAAAACCGTGCTAAAATTATCGTCGCAACGAGGTTTACTGCGAAGTTTGAATCATATCTGTTTCGCGTTGCTGGGTCTCATGGGAAACGAAAAGAACAATCCTTTGAGCACGCTGACCCAATTGCGGCGGCACGGGACCGTTCAAAGGGTGCTTCCACCCTGTACGGCAGCGCTGGTTTTGAGGTGCCCTTCGGTGGCGTTCGCGCTTTTGTTTATGTTACTGAACCTAGATTGCGCCAGCATACCGTGGCAAGCCGTTTTCTCCCTTTGGTTTGTTTCTGACCGTATTTAAACCTGGCTTGTTTTTGTTCTAGAAGAAAATAATCGCTTCGTAAAACGTAGTGTTCCCTCGACAAATATGGTCACGTAAGACACCCTTGCTTGCGTAAATCGGCCAGTGTCGTCTGTGACAACCTCAAACGCCGCAGTGCTGTGCAGAAACCAAGCATAGTGCGCGCAGTACCAACAGGAGTACGCATCAGTACTTCTGTGTTTTCGTGTGCTTTCGTAACTTCCCCTGTTTCTCCCACCATTCTTATAGCTTTAAAAAGAATATGCCCTAAATTTAAGCCCAAATAGCTCGTTCTGCAAGCTGATAAGCTCAGCCTAATTTGCCGGCGGCCTCCGCCAATCGCAGAGCAGGCTGGTATGACATCAGATGTTCTTTTGCGGGAAATGAACGAGTGGGTCGCATGGCCATCCCAGTTTTAACGTACACACTAGTTAACGTTAAAACTGGTGTCAGTATGGTTCTAACGAAGCCGTCGATTGAATGAACCAAACTTGTCGTTTGTCTTCATGGCTCCTTTAAGTACCGCATCTCAGCGGCTGACCCGCAGCCCGACTATGGCTTATCTCTCCGAAATAGCCGGCGTCGAAGAAGTGGACTCCTTCCAGAGTTCATTACCGGCTGTCCAGGCACAAAATCAGCAAGAAACCCGAACGATTCTGCCACTCCAGCCACTTTCGATCCAGCCATACTAGTAGAAATGAGCCCCAATTTAGACTCAGAGAACAAACACCAGCTTGAGGCACCCATCAACTCCTTAAGCGACGGTTTCGCTACATCTTCGAAGGTCAAGAACACTGCATCGCCTAAACAACGAATCATAACCGACGAAGGAGAGAGGCCTGTTCGGTAACAACCGCTCAGGGTTTCCTCAAAATAGAGAGTCGATTCAATGTCAAGTCAAGGAAGTTTTACGCAATGATGTGATACAGCCGTAAAAGAGTTCTTGGGCATCACCTGTTGTCCTCGTGGAAAAAAAGACCTTTCTCTGCGCTATTGCGTCGGTTCCCCAAGGTTAAACAAGGTTATCAAAAAGGATGTTAGGCGCTTTTGTCGCTCTTGACCTGTTTATCAGATAACGTCGCAATCTTTTCCAAAATATTTCATGAACATCTAGAACTCCTCCACGAAGTGTTCGAAGCGATACGGTGGCTGATCTGTCTCTCGACTCAGATAAATGCGACTGCGCGTTCTAAAAACTGAGATTTCTTAGACATATGGTAAACCATGAAGGCGTTAGAACCGACCCCGAGGAGGCGGCTGCTGTGAGCTCCTTTCCGACACCAACGCACAAACGGGCCGTGCGTCAATTCCCTGGTCTCTCGGCCTACTATCGACGTTTTTTCCACGATTTTTTCTAACTTGCGGAGCCCTTGCCCCATTTTGACTAGAGACGACGTACCTTTCGTTTGGGGAGAGGCGCAGTGCCACGCTTTTGGGGAGATCAAGAAGCGCCTGCAGTCGACCCCTATACTCGTCCCTTCGATGAGGATGCTGAGCCGGAACTGCAGACTAAGGCAACCAACGTTTGACTTGGGGGCGTCTTAGTACAGTGGAAGGATGTAGTCGAGCGAGTGATTGCGTACGGAAGCAGTATACTTTCCCGAGAGGAGATTAGCTACTCAATTGCGGAGAAAGAGTGCAATCAGTGGCTAAGGCGTTGTGCTGCTGAGCACGAGGACGCGGGCTCGATTCCCGGCCGTGGCGGCCGCTTTTCAGATTGAGGCTAAAAGCAAAAACGCCAATGTTTACGAGCTTTCGGTGCACGTTAAAGATACCCAGGTAGTCAAAATTTATCCAGAGCCCTCCACTACGGCGTGCCTCATCGCCTGCGTTGCGTCGGCGCGCTAAACCCTACAATCAATAAATCAGAAAGAGTGTTTGGTTGTATAATAGGGCGGTCTCTAATTTCAGACCGTACATATACGGCCGGCCATTCGGCGTCGTAAGCGACCATCGCTGCTTGTGCTGGCTGGCAAGTGTATATTCAATCAAGCCACTGCAAAAAAAGCCTTGCCCAATGGCAGTGTGCAATTCAGGGGCAGTAGCGCGCTGCTAATAAACACTTTTTGACTATACGCCTCGAGCTTCGCGATCGCTGCGCCGCCTGCCGCCGCTTCTCCGCGGTGTTGACGGGATTTGCGCTGCGTGACTGATAGGGGCTCGTGCAGTGTTTTGGTTCTATTTCGCTTCTTTTCGCCTTTCCGCGCCCTAAAAAAACTTGTTATGGTGACGACTATAGACAAACAGTACGTTTAGGTCACTTCAAAAGCAGCTGCGTCTTCGTAGAGTACGCGATCGCCTGCAAGAGCTACCCGGGGACGCGGTTCTGCGCGCTTCGTCGCTGCTCTTCCGGGCGTCGGCGACGGCAGCAACATATCACCCATGTCACCTCCAAAACATCAGGCACAAATAAATTCTACTGACGCCTCGTTTAGACCTGATACTGGCACAATGAGAGGTTGGCTTCATTTTGCAGCGTGGACAACGAATGCGGCTTCGTTTCGCATATATACGCCGCAGAAAAATATGTTTCGGGGATGTGACTACCCAATCCAGGGCAATAAGTTATGCCTTTTATAAGAATATAAACCATGCGAAAATGTAAAGTATATTCCAAGCCTGTGCGTCGTTAAATATGTACCCACACACGCCATATAGCAAGAATCAAGGAAATGAAACCACAGAAAAATAAATGCTGTGCCAATGCGGAATTTAGAAACATAATAGCTCTAACGGAAATGAAGAAAAAAAAACAGTGCAGCTTCTGGCATGCTTCGTCTAAACTTAAGCCAGGTAGGTTTCACAAGACCAACTATATACGCGAAATGCACTGCTATTTCGCGAGAAATCGGTGGGGGGGGGGGGAGGAGGAGGAGGACGCCGTGTACAAATGCGGAGCGGAATCAAGCAATGAGCGTTTTAGTAATCCCACACATAAATCTCGCGTTCACTTTCCTTTTGTTTTTCTACTTCAACGAACAGCTGATCGTACGGCGGACGCATTTTTGGAAGTATACAGGGTAGGCCGTTCAACAAGCGATGAAATGTGTCGTTGGAAGAGTATGGTATGTGATAAGGCCCTCTGATTTCAGTTTCTGGTTTATTCTGCAGGCTCCCTGTGCCATATGACGATATTTCGAAGAAGCATTTAGTCGCGGACGCGGATTATATTGTTAGCCCGTCTCTGCGCTGCTCTCAGTGGATATATGCAGCAGATGAAGGTCTGCGGGCGCGCGCCTCACGACAAGACGACTCTGTCGTGTGCTGATCCCCGAGTATAATTATGCATTGTCCATCCGTAGCATGAACATCTGAGGAACAGGTGGTTACGGAGACACGGCTAGTAAATTCAGGTCAGTGTAACTACAATCGGCTCCATCCTACGCCGGTTCGGCGACGCTGGCATGTGACACACACCTGGCGCTTATACAGACCGAAAATACCACACTAAGATCGCGTCGGAAAGATTTACACTCTCGTAAACACACCCCATTTGCGAACAGAGTGACTGCTCCACACAAACATGAATTTCAAACGCCCACAAACGGCAAATCTCAGTCGTGAACGTGCCGCAAAAGCAGCCGCGACACTGGGGAGCGGGGCGCGGACTCCCGCGCCTGCTTTCGAAACGGGCCGCTAGGGAGATTTCAGTGGCGCCCCTACAGGCCGCGCTCGAGGCGTATCTCGAGCGCGGCCTGTAGGGGCGCCACTGAAATCCCCCTAGCGGCCCGTTTCGAAAGCAGGCGCGGGAGTCCGCGCCCCGCTCCCCAGTGCCGCGGCTGCTTTTGCGGCACGTTCACGACTGAGATTTGCCGTTTTTGGGCGTTTGAAATTCATGTTTCTGTGGAGCAGTCACTCTGTTCGCAAATTGGGTGTGTTTACGAGAGTGTAAATGTTTCTGACGCGATCTTAGCGTGGTATTTTCGGTCTGTATAAGCGCCAGGTGTGTGTCACAGGCCAGCGTCGCGGAACCGGCGTATGATGGAGCCGATTGTAGTTACACTGACCTGAATTTACTAGCCGTGTCTCCGTAACCACCGGTTCCTCAGATGTTCATGGTACGGCTATACACTACGATTTAAATCGGTTTTATGCGCTTACATAATCAGCGGAGCACTCGTACCTGGCAGCACACCAGTTACGTTTGCCAGTATTATACCTCATATTGATCACGACTATTTACAAGCCAGTCTGTGTTAATTTCGGGAATATTCAACAAAAGTACGATGGACAATGCATAATTGTACTCGGGGATTAGCACACGACAGAGTCGTCTTGTCGTGAGGTGCGCGCCCGCAGACCTTCATCTGCTACATATATCCTCTGCGAGCAGCGCGGAGACGGGCCTACAATATAATCCGCATCCGCGACTAAATGCTTCTTCGAAATATCGTCATATGGCACAGGGAGCCTGCAGAATAAACCAGAAACTGAAATCAGAGGGCCTTATCACATACCACACTCTTCCAACGATACATTTCATCGCTTGTTGAACAGCCGACCCTGTATACTTCCAAAAATGCGTCCGCCGTACGATCAGCTCTTCGATGAAGTAGAAAAACAAAAGGAAAGTGAACGCGAGATTTATGTGTGGGATTACTAAAACGTTCATTGCTTCATTCCGCTCCGTATTTGTACACAGCGTCCCCCTCCCCCCCACCGATTTCTCGCGAAATAGCAGTGCATTTCGCGTATAGTTGGTCTAGTGAAACCTACCTGACTTTGTTTATTTACAAATACGGCTGTCTCAGTTTCTGAGACATAGCAGGAGTGAGTACAGAGTTTCACCAGAGAGAACAGCACAGTTCAACAAAACACATTATTACGTAACTCTTTCTCAAATTGCGCAGCACCGAGTCTGCGCAGACACCCATCAAGCTCATTCCATAATTCCACAGTCCAATTCCACAGTCTTAAGTTTAGACGAACGTCTTTCTCATGCCAGAAGCTGCACTTTTTTTTTCATTTCCGTTACAGCTATTATATTTCTCAATTCCGCATTGGCACAGCATTTATTTTTCTGTGGTTTCATTTCCTTGGTTCTTGCTATATGGCGTGTGTGAGCACATATTGAACGACGCACAGGCTTGGAATATTGCCGCGAACCATGCATTGGGTTTGTTTATTTGTGTTTTGCTTTTACCGCCCGGCTGCGCCGGTCTGTGTTATCTCCGTGCCAAGGGAAGCGCGTGTTCCATTCTTTCTTTCTGTGCCGCATGTGTTATCTGTTCAGATAGGGAGAGCATTCCGATCTAACGTGAACATCCCGGAATAATCTTCTTGCATCTACAATGTTCTCGATGCGAATCGACGGTTCCAGAACCACGCGCGCCGAAAGATAAAAAGCCTGCAGAGCAGACGCCGGGGCATTCGATTCGACGACACTCGCCTGTGCAAGTCAATTTGTTGACCGCTGCTTCGCCGCCTCTGTATTCTTTTGAGTTGTTAGGGGAGCACAAGTTCGCTCCAATAAACTTGTTTCTTGTCCAAACAACTGCTTCGTCCTTGGCTACGTGACATCTGGTGGAGGTGCTGGGTACTAAGTCTTTATGCCCTCTACGACATCTCGAAGCCGCCAAGCCAGTCCAACCAGAGAAAGCCCCCGACTGCAAGGATTGCTACCCGAGTTCGGTCTTCTGCCAGAAGGGCCCAAGAGAAGGAACGCTGCAACCAACACCATGGTGCAAGAAACAACGTCGCCAATCATCCTGCAGCAGCCCCGAGAACCGCCATCGTTCCGGGGAGCCCCCGCTGAAGACCCCGAAGAATGGTTGGAGAAGCTGGAGCGCGTCCGCATCTTCAACAGGTGGGACGACGAAGAAACCTTCCGGCATGTCTTCTTTTACTTAGAAGATGCTGCTCGAACTTGGTTCGAGAACCATGAGAGCTCTTTGACCGACTGGACTCAATTCAAAAGGGAGTTCCTTAAGACCTTCACTACCGTCGTGCGGAAAGAAAGAGCCGCCCTTTTGTTGGAAACACGCACGCAACACCCCAACGAAGGTGTCGTGATCTTCGTTGAGGAGATGAAGCAGCTATTTCGCCGCGCGGACCCCGAAATGACGGAAGAAAAAAAGTTGCGCTTCTTAATGCGCGGAGTGAAGGAGGAACTGTTTGCTGGACTTGTCCGAAATCCGCCCAAAACCGTCGCCGAATTCGTGACCGAAGCCAGCACCATTGAAAAAGCCCTCGAAATGCGTGCTAAGCAGTATGACCGCAACTTTGTTGGCGCGGCCAATGAGAACGACTTTGGCAGCACGCGGATCCCGGCCGACAGCCTACGCGAGACTATCCGCGCAATAGTGAGAGAGGAGCTGCGGAAACTTCTCCCAACGCCGCCGCATCCCCAAGTCGCTTCCCTCACCGACGTGATTAGAGAAGAAGTGCAACAAGCGTTGGGAACTTCTACGCCATCCGAGGTACCCCGAGAGCCACAAGCTATGACATACTCCGCGGCTGTTCGTCGACCCCGCCCTGCTCCAACTCGCCGTCAAGAGGCCCCGCCGCACCGCCGCCCACTGTCACCCGCCCGAACCCCGGTAGCCCGAACCCAGACGCCGAGGAAGACGGACGTATGGCGAACTCCCGATAACCGTCCTCTGTGCTACCACTGCGGAGAGGCCGACCACATTTACCGTCGCTGCCCATACAAGAGACTCGGACTGCGTGGTTTCTCCGTCGACGCACCTCGCCCTCTCCCTGGCCAACGACCACGTGAGATCGACGAGTATCTATCTGAAACCAGCCGTGGCCCAGCGCGTTTCAACCGTTCGCCGTCGCCCTACCCATACCAATCGCCGAACCGCCGTAGCAACGCTGACTTCGCCCGTGGAAGGTCCCCCAGCCCACACGGGGGAAACTAAAAGCAGCAACTTCTGGAGGTGAAGTTGCTCTACGGCGAAAAACCGGAAACCCTCCAACGACGCAAGGACGCGCCGAAAACAGTGATTCACGACATGCCCTCATCCCGACGACCCGACCTAACCCTGATGAGACTCCCGAACACGACGACAGCTATACGCCGCGACGCTTACCCGACCTGACCGAGACGTCCGCTGAGAAGACATGGACAACGACGACGCACAGTGCCCGACCGTCAACACGCACAAGCCGAGATGCGACGCCCCGACGCACCCGGAACTCGAGGAAGGCGGCATCCGACGTCAAGGTGTCCATCGACGGTTTTGATGTAGTCGCCCTCGTAGACACGGGAGCCGACTACTCCGTAATGAGCGGACCATTTGCGTCTAAGCTGAAGAAAGTTATGACCAGATGGGACGGTCCGCACATACGCACAGCAGGAGGCCACATCGTGACGCCAAGTGGAACGTGCACATCGCGCGTCACCATAGATGGCACGACGTACCCTGCAGTGTTCGTCGTTTTGCCCAACTGCTCCCGCGACGTAATTCTCGGAGTGGACTTTTTGACAGACAACGGCGCAATAATCGATCTCCAGACGAAGTCGATAACTTTTTCCTCCGACCACTCCATGACGCCGGAATCGAATCCCGAACACCGTGCAGCTGTAAGGATCGCCGATGATCACGTCACCCTGCCACCCCGCGCAAGCTTGATGATCACCGTCTACTGTGAAGGTGCTGCTCCCGACGTCGACGCTATCGTGGAGAGTGACCGAAGGTTGCTTCTTGACCGCGGTGTGTCTGTCGCAAGAGGCATTGCGCGGTTCAAGCATCGCAAATCCCACGTTTTGGTCACCAATTTCACCGAGGAGTACCAGCATTTAAACAAGGGCGCTGCAATTGCGTTCGTCGAAGAAACGCAACTGGCAAGTGACGTGGTAGCAGTCGCCGACTTTGAACGCGCACCCGACGATACCTTGAAGCTTCCGCACCCCTTCGACGTGAATCCGGCGCTACCGCAAGAAGAAAGGAACAAGTTATTGGCTTTGCTGCGTCGCTACAGCGAGTGTTTTTCGTCGAACTCAAAGTTACGTCAAACACCTCTGGCGAAGCACCGGATAATAACCGAGGATGGAGCCCGACCTACCCGACAGTCACCGTACCGCGTCTCTTCCCACGAGCGCGAAGCCATCCGGACTCAAGTCGACGACATGCTCAACGACGACATTATACAGCCATCGAAAAGTCCGTGGGCTGCGCCGGTCGTACTCGTGAAGAAAAAAGACGGCACACTGAGGTTCTGCGTTGACTACCGGCGATTGAACAAGATCACCAAAAAGGACGTGTACCCCCTGCCACGAATCGACGACGCCCTCGACCACCTCTGCCATGCGAGGTACTTCTCATCGATGGACCTCAAGACCGGCTACTGGCAAATTGAAGTGGACGAGAGAGATCGAGAGAAGACTGCATTCATAACCCCGGACGGCCTATACGAGTTCAAGGTAATGCCGTTTGGGCTATGCACGGCACCAGCAACGTTCCAAAGAGTCATGGACACTGTGCTAGCTGGCCTGAAGTGGCACACCTGCCTCGTATACCTCGACGACGTTGTGGTATTCTCCCGGACTTTCGACGAACACCTCGCAAGGTTGCACTCAGTACTCGAGGCCATCCGTACGTCGGGGTTGACGCTGAAGCCTGAAAAGTGCCGTTTCGCGTACGAGGAACTGAAGTTTTTGGGCCATGTCGTCAACGCCGCGGGAGTCTTGCCTGACCCGGCGAAAACTTCAGCCATAGCGAACTTCCCAAGGCCGAAAGACAAGAAGGGCGTGCGCAGATTTCTTGGACTGTGCGCATACTACCGGCGCTTCGTCGCAAACTTCGCACGCATTGCAGAGCCGCTCACGCGCTTGACGAAAGATAGCACCGCCTTCAGCTGGGAAGACGACCAAGAAAAGGCATTCTGCGAGCTGCAAAAACACCTGCAAAGCCCGCCCGTGCTCGCTCATTTCGACGACAACGCCGAAACGGAAATACACACGGACGCCAGTGATATAGGCTTGGGTGCCGTCCTTGTCCAAAAACAAAGCGGGTGCGAAAACGTAATCGCCTATGCCAGCCGTGGTCTGTCGAAGGAGGAGAAAAACTACTCTGCCTCCGAAAAAGAGTGCCTGACTATTATATGGGCCATTTCAAAATTTCGCCCATACGTGTATGGCAGACCGTTCAAGGTTGTAACAGACCACCATGCGCTGTGTTGGCTCGCCAATTTGAAGGACCCCTCTGGCCGTCTTGGGCGGTGGAGTTTGCGCCTGCAAGAGTTCGACATTACAATCGTCTACAAATCCGGCAGGAAACACTCCGACGCCGACTGCCTGTCCCGCGCCCCTGTCGACCCACCACCACAAGACTCCGATGAAGACAGTGCGTTCTTCGGGGTTGTTACGGAGAGCGACCTAGCCGCCCAGCAGCGTGCCGACCCCGACTTGCGAGTAATGATCGACTACCTCGATGGACGTAACGTCACCGTGCATGGAGCTTTCAAGCGTAACTTACCAGCATTCAGCCTCAGAAACTCCGTCCTCGCGAAGAAGAATTTCAGCCCCGGAACAAGAACGAATTATCTACTTGTCATCCCCGCAGACCTTCGCGACGAAATTTTGGAAGCGTCCCACGACGACCCGTCTTCCGGACATCTCGGCACAGCTCGCACTATTGCAAAAATTAAGGCGAAGTACTTCTGGCCCCGCCTTACATCCGACGTCACCCACTACGTTCGGAGTTGCCGGGACTGCCAGCGACGAAAAACGCCGCCGACAAGACGCGCCGGACTTCTACAACCGATCGCCGTCCCGCGGAGGCCCTTTCAACAAATTGGAATGGACCTTCTAGGCCCGTTCCCGACGTCACGATCGGAGAACAAGTGGATTGTCGTAGCGACAGACTACATGACGCGCTACGCAGAGACCCACGCTCTTCCGCGGGGGACTGCACAAGAAGTCGCCAAGTTCTTTATAAACCAAGTTGTGCTGCGACATGGAGCCCCTGAAGTCCTAATCACGGACCGCGGAACGGCCTTTACCGCGGAGCTGATGCAAGGAATCTTACGCTACAGCAACACGGATCACCGAAGAACGACGGCGTACCACCCCCAAACGAACGGACTAACAGAACGTCTGAACAAGACAATTGCGGATATGCTGTCCATGTACGTCGACGTTGAACATAAGACTTGGGACGAAGTCCTCCCGTATGTCACGTTTGCGTACAATACAGCGACGCAGGAAACTACGCAGATGACACCGTTCGAGCTTGTCTACGGAAGACGACCGACTACGATGCTCGACGCCATGCTTCCGCATGTAGAAGACGACGACCTCAACGCCGACGTCCAAGGATACCTTCAACGTGCGGAGGAGGCCCGCCAGCTTGCTCGAGTTCGTATAAGGGACCAGCAGCTGGTGGATGCCGGCCGCTACAACCTCCGACGCCGAGACGCCGAGTACCAACCAGGGGATCGTGTGTGGGTTTGGACTCCCATCCGACGACGCGGACTGAGCGAGAAACTTCTGCTACGGTATTTCGGACCCTACCAGATTCTGCGACGTGTTGGCCAACTTACCTACGAAGTGATCCCCGATGGTGACTCCGGCACATCACGACGACGTACGCGGCCCGAAGTCGTCCACGTGGTTCGCTTAAAACCTTTCTACGAACGATGACGAACTTTTATTTTCATTTTCGGACTGTCGCTTATGTTAGCATCGGGTCGATGCACTCTTAGAGGGGGGGTAATGCCGCGAACCATGCATTGGGTTTGTTTATTTGTGTTTTGCTTTTACCGCCCGGCTGCGCCGGTCTGTGTTATCTCCGTGCCAAGGGAAGCGCGTGTTCCATTCTTTCTTTCTGTGCCGCATGTGTTATCTGTTCAGATAGGGAGAGCATTCCCATCTAACGTGAACATCCCGGAATAATCTTCTTGCATCTACAATGTTCTCGATGCGAATCGACGGTTCCAGAACCACGCGCGCCGAAAGATAAAAAGCCTGCAGAGCAGACGCCGGGGCATTCGATTCGACGACACTCGCCTGTGCAAGTCAATTTGTTGACCGCTGCTTCGCCGCCTCTGTATTCTTTTGAGTTGTTAGGGGAGCACAAGTTCGCTCCAATAAACTTGTTTCTTGTCCAAACAACTGCTTCGTCCTTGGCTACGTGACAATATACTTTACATTTTCGCATGGTTTATATTCTTATAAAAGGCATAAGTTATTGTCCGGGATTGGGTAATCACATCCCCGAAACATATTTTTCTGCGGCGTATATATGCGAAACAAAGCCGCATTCGTTGTCCACGCTGCAAAATGAAGCCAACCTCTCATTGTGCCAGTATCAGGTCTAAACGAGGCGTCAGTAGAATTCATTTGTGCCTGATGTTTTGGAGGTGACATGGGTGATATGTTGCTGCCGTCGCCGACGCCCGGAAGAGCGGCGACGAAGCGCTTAGAACCGCGTCCCCGGGTAGCTCTTGCAGGCGATCGCGTACTCTACGAAGACGCAGCTGCTTTTTAAGTGACCTAAACGTACTCTTTGCCTATAGTCGTCACCGTAACAAGTTTTTTTAGGGCGCGGAAAGGCGAAAAGAAGCGAAATAGAACCAAAACACTGCACGAGCCCCTATCAGTCACGCAGCGCAAATCCCGTCAACGCCGCGGAGAAGCGGCGGCAGGCGGCGCAGCGATCGCAAAGCTCGAGGCGCATACTATTAAGAGTGGGTTGTTTTCTCGAATTGGTGGTTGTACACTTTTTGACTATACTATTAAGAGTGGGTTGTTTTCTCGAATTGGTGGTTCTTTTCTCGAAAGAGGGTCTGAAGACAGACCCTCTTCAGACCATTGCAGTTATTTGCCTGAGGAGCACATGAGCTGGAACTGTGGAAAAAAGTGAAATGAAAGCAGCTTCACTCGTCCATCGCTCCCATTGATGAGTGTCAGGAAGTGGAAAATTATGCAATTTGTACAGACAGTCACAAAAAAAAAAGGATACACAAAAGGTATCCTTAGTACCAGCGCGTACAGCATACACACGGTAGAGAAGAAAAAATCAATGCAGAAATACAAAGCTTACTACAAGGTGAAAAAAGGGGGAAGAGGGGAAAGCGGGGACGAATTGATCGTTACGTGTATGTTTGACAAGTTATACAAATGGCACAGACAGTTACAAAAATAAATTCTTTATACCAAAGGTATCCTCACATAAATTCTTTATACCAAAGGTATCCTCACTATTCAGCGTAGAACTTACAGCTCTCAGCATGCTGAAATCGGAAAGCCGCGTATAGGACGTGTATAGCTGAGCACCACGCAAAGTTGTTGGTCGCTCTGTACTATGTAGGAAATGCAGGTTCCGCACCGCTGAGTAAAATGAAATACCAAAAACTACCTTAGTGCCCGTAGAAGTGGTGTGGCAACGTTGTTATGGTCCTCTAAGTTCCCGTAAACTCCGAGGACAGTAAAGACGCTTGGAGCCTGGGCCTGTTTGTTGGTAACGGCAACGAAAGCCTGCGAAAATCACACACGAACGGTGAGCAAATACGACTATAAGCGATATGGGCAAATGTAATAGACAAAGAGTCTGTCGCACCAGAGCGCGAGCACAACGATTTGCTGCGTAAAGCACAGCCGAAGCGACGACACTGGGGATGGGCTGCGGGGGCACGGGAGAGCAGCGTCAACGTGACAATAGACGGTTTTAGTTTCACGCACGTGCATAGATCACGCACTCAAACCCCAGAACTCTACGTAGCCCAAACGCATGTCGGTTGCAAGCCTTGTATTACACGTACGCGACGCACGCCGACCGTTATTAAAGCGACGCTTTCAATGCCTCACGGATTGCGTAGGTCATCAGGGTAAAGAAGCACTGCAGGAAAACAAACTTTACACAATCGGTTTTGCATAAGAATGATGATAAGCGAATGCACATCGAGGGCCTCAAGAAAAAATTAGCAGTGGCTTAGCTCAGCTATGCGAGGATATACGTAGCGTGAGCTAAGGTTCAGCTGGTTATTCTTAGTTTTCCTGGTTGACTGGGATTAGCTGATGATTATGCTTACTGCCGCTAAAACGATTTCCAATCCAGTCTAATCCAATCCAATCCAGTCCATTCCAGTCACAGCTCCTCGCGTATGCGCAGCACGGCTCTCCAGGAGCCACGCGAAACGGCTATCAAGTGGCTCCGGCGCAGCGTTAGACTTGGCTACTGCGCAGCAGAGGCGCACAGCTAGGCACGCGCCGCAGCCAGTGCGTCTGCCGCGGCTATGCCGTCACTCCTCTAGAATGTGCAGACCCATTGCTCTACACACCCGTACTCCATTGGATTGGATTTCAATACAACACAATCCAATTTAATCCAAGCCAAGCCAATCCAAGCCAAGCCGATCCGATCCGATCCAAACTTTTCCACTGCTCTTCGCGCTTGCGTAGAACGGCCTTCGACAGCACACGCGGAACTGCTCAACCTCGGCCGGTGTAGCTTACGCTACAAAAATGGCCGCGTATCTGATCCTTTCGTTGCAAATGTCGACGACAGATGATAGTCGACTGGCGTCTCTTCAAATAAAGGCCTCCCTACTCTTTCCCGCTCACCTCTCATGCCGTTCCTCTCCCGTCTCGTTCCTCCCAAGATAACACGCTAGAGGTTTGCTTACGTAAATTTACATTTACCGCGTTCTACTGCTCGATGGCAGCTCTGCTGTACTGCGGTGACGCGCGTGAATTGAGGCACCCTACTACGACATTCATAGAACCACGATGCCCCACTGCACGAGTGTTACAAGCGGAATGTGGATCCCATCTAGTGTAAGCCTTCGCTGCTATTGGCGTTAGATTTCTTAAATTCAGGCAGGAGGTCGTGCTGGCAAGAGCAGGTGACGGTTTTTTGCCACTGATGTAGTATTTCATTTGCTATCGCAAAAACCAAGCATTTATGAATTGTGTAATGAAGGAACACTGCAAATCTCACTTATGTAATGATTTTCTGCCTTATATTCGCGTAAATGTCTCGTACTTGTTTAACAATGTTCACAAGTAGGAACATTGAAACACAAGTGTCAATGGGAATAGGAACATGTTCACAAGTAGGACTTACGTTTAGACTTGGCTGTGAATATACAGTCATGTCTCGTTAATATGGACGCCCCCGTTCCCCGGAAAAATCGTCTATAATGCGAGTCGTCCATAATAACGAATCAAGGCAAGAAACACAAAGATTAAGTAATATTCGTTTAAGAAAAGCTCGTTTCACGAAAAATCGCTTAAGGAAACAATGGAAAGCTCGGTCCGTTTACGCTTATAGGCCATTGCCTCCACCGAAGTGACCACAGAAGCCTTGCCTTTTATGCGCAGAGAATATTGGCACTAACTATTATCGTCCTGTTATCTCGTCCTGAGCCTGTGAATTTGCTCTTTTCGGCGTATGCCGCGATGGGCAATCTTGTTTTATGGGGAAATGTTGTCACCCTGTCATCACTACCCTACATGGTATCACTACCCTAGATGGAAATGGTGTCACCCTGTCAGCACTAAAATTAGATGGTATTCCAATGAAGAGCGTTCCGAGATAAATGCATGCTTCGGCTTTGTATGCCCCTGCAAGAAGTAAATTCCTGGTACGCGCTGGCGCCTCGGCGGTCAGCAGTCATCTTTGCTATTGCTAAAAACGAGACAGAAGTGCCTATATTTACCCGTTTCGTCCCCAAAATAGCCGTCCATACTCCGGACTGCGGGTTTCTATATTAACGAGGCAGAACTTCATGGCGGGACACCGGTCGCAGAAATTTTCGTTCATATTGCGGGTCGTCCAGATTAACGGGGTCCATATTAACGAGACATTATTGTACAATACTATTGCGCAGGTTCAATCGAGTCACGGACAGACAGACAGACATACAGACATACATACAGACAGACAGACAGACAGACAGACAGACCCAAATTTCTGCCTTTAAGTAGCCCAGGACAGACTATCGCCTTTAAAAAAACCTCTTCCCGTGGTCTGAATCGAACTTGGGTATCTCGCCTTATAAGGCTGATATCTATCCGATTGCGCCATTCTTACATGGTCCAAGCTGCTTGGGTTTTTGACTTGTACTTTGACTTAAGTTGCTTGGAAGAAAGATTCACGTTTTGACCATGTTCGTCGTAAGATGGATGCCTTGATTTTTCCCCTAGAGCCATCTACAAGCAGATGCAGACACTAGTGTAACCATTCGTAACATCGTGAGGCTGTGACGACGAAAAACGCTACTTCATGAGGTTTAACACCTGAAAAATGGCATTTTCGAAAAACAAAAGCTACTTGTTGCTTGAAACTTTGTGTGAGTGTAAGAATGACAAACTTGAGGTGAAATGAAATTAAGAACACCATATCGCATCGAGGAATCAGCGAGGAAGCAGTTATCGCTGAGAAGTTTGTGTTCAGGGCGCCACCATGTTTGCCAACGCTACGTGGGAAAACAATGTCAAAGCTGCAACGATTCTCGCGCGCACGCATGACACTCACGCAGACCATTTGTGTTCTGCGCATGCGCACTGTCATCCGTAAAAGCTCTACGTACTTGAAGATACGTGTCTGAAACTAAAACTGACTAATGGCAAACAGCGGCCACACGTTACTTCGAAATCGGTAGGGCACGCGTGATTCGCACTCCCGAGTTTAAGATCAGCGACACCGTGAGCAGAAAGGGAGCGGTGCTTTCCACGCCTTGCTGAGGCTGCAGCCTGCGCACACGAGGATCTAATGAACCATATTAAGTGATACAGTCTAGTACACCTATAACAATATCGAAGTGCCAAGGAAAGCCCATTGTTATAACCGATGATTGTTATATGCGGGTTGATAAATAAAAAGACGTAGCAGAGCTCAAAACATTTTATTTGCAGGCAAGCAAGGTTGTACTGCTACCTATTTGGCGAAAAGAAGCCATCCTCGGCCAGCTTTGTTTGCTGCACATGAAGCTGGTGCACATCTTTTTCAAGATCATCGATAGGTGCTTCACCAAGCTGAGCGAAGGGTCCTTGGTGGATGTGATGAGTGGCTCGGAGGGGGCACGGTGAAAAAAAGTGGAAGATTTCACTCGCGCGATACACGAGGCGTAGGGCGAGCAAGCGCTGCGAACCCGGGAGGCTTAGGGTGACCGATACAAGGCACGGTTGGATTGGGCATTCCCACGTCAGACGTCCGGTCGACGTTCCGTCCGTTACGAGACCGTCGCCATCGGTCACCAAGGCGAGCTGCCGTCTGGGTGCGGCTGGGGCACGAGCGATCACAAGGCACTGCCGCGTCGTGCCGTTCCGGATCGAGCCAGGGTTCCTGCTGCTATGAGACCAACGTTAGGTGTGCGTCAGCGGCCCATGCTCCTGCTCAGACCACCGTTTGCTAAGTCCTGGCCACGACTTCCGGGCCTCGTGTGCTTGGTCGCTGAAGTGTTCCGGAGCGTCTCACACCAGCTCGCTGGTGACCTGTCCGTCAAGCGGCCGGCCAAGTTCTGCGACCCTAACCCTCGACGACCACGGCGCTCCAACAAGACATACCTGTGAGCCGGGCTTAAAACTGTTTTGCGGGCCTAACGCCAGCCAGTGCCACGGAAAGCTAACTGCACCCGCTTTGTAAACATTTCTTTTTGAGTTGCTGTCATTTTCTTTGAGTGGCTGAATATGTTATAAATAGACTTCGGCCTGTGTGTGCGTCCGCAATTCCTCTCACTGAGTTCTGCACCATCCTAGTGTAACAAAAGTGGCGAGCCTGCCAGGATCCGCCCATTGACATCCGCAGAACTGAGTTGGATGCCGAGCGCATATTCGTGACGTGAGTATCACACTGGATCACACTGGAGTATAACAACGTGGATGTGGAGAAGCTATTGGAGATAGGGACGCAGCTAGGACTTTCAGGGCCGGAACTTCGGGCGTGGATCGACACGCAGCTTGCGGAGCAGCGTGCTGACAGGGCGGCTGAGAGAGAGGCTTAAGGAAGCTTCGGAACGAGGAAAAGAGGAAAGGCGTGAAGCCGACGAAAGAGCTAGGGAAGCCGCCGAGAGGGAAAAAGAAGCTGCGGAGACTGAAGAAGCTTGAGCTGAAGATCCGTCTTCATGAAGGATCGCGAAACGGCGCACATGTCACTACCGAAATTGAAACTAACCCCAATGTATCCGTAATGAATCCTCAAAAGCTCTTACCCCTTTTTGACGAAAGGCGCGATGATCTTCACGCGTATCTTCGGCGTTTCGAGCGCGTGGCAACTGGTCAGGGCTAGGCCCAGGACAAATGGACCGTTGCACTAATTATGCGCTTGTCCGTAGAAGCGCTCACCGTGATTGGGAGGATGACTGCGGAGGAATAACTGGACTATAGCAAAGTCAAGAAAGCATTACTCCAATGGTTCAAATCCACTGCCCAATTGTACCAGGAAAAGTTCCGCAAAGCCCGGGCAGAAGACGGCGAAATGGGACGGCAGTTTGCAGCCAGGCTATCGAGCTACTTCGATTATTGGGCTGGGATGGCCAATATTTCTAAATCTTTGAAGGCCTCCGCGACGTAATAATCTCGGAGCAATTTTATCGCTGTTGCCATTCAAAGCTCGTGGTGTTTTTAACAGAACGCGAGTGCAACAGCTTGGATGGGTTAGCGGATGTTGCGGACCACTTCCTGGAGGCACAGAACCTCTCTAACCACCAAAGCTTCCAAGTGACGTGCCGGAAGTACCGAAGTGTGCGGTCGACACACCGATAGAGCAGCACAGAAGTGCTTCTTGTGCCATCGTCCCGGGCACCGCCGCACAGGACTGTCCCACTGTGTCCAGAGTAAGCACCACCTGTTCTGAGTGTGAAAGATCAGGTCACATTGTCGATAACTGTCGAAGGGGATCGGGAGGCAAAGACACGGTAGCTGCCTGTGGCATTTGCGAGCCTCCAAGGAGAGCAGCCAAAACCCAATCCTACAAAGCCCAGCCGTCGGACGCGAAATGACGTGGTCCCAACTCTAAGGACGCCAGCGACAGGAATTCGCCGTTTCTGGTAAAGGGGATGCCAGTCGTTTAAGGACGAGTGCTAGGTAAAGCCGCTAGAGTCCCCAGAGACACCGGTAGCAACACCGCCATCGTCCGCCGTGATAATTTCTGGACCGGGAAGACATGGCGAGTTCTTCTTCTTCATGGATGCATAAAAGAACTACCGGAGGCAAAAGTTAAGGTCCACACACCATATTTTGTGGGAGAGGTGATTGCTGCCTGCATGAGTCATCTCATTTATGACCTGGTGCTAGGTAATATCTCAGGCGTCAGGGAGCCTCACGAACCAGACCCCGATTGGGCGTATTATGGCGCTGGCGACGAAGCAACGAAGACGAACTGCATGAGACAAACACCGTCTTCTGAACCTCTCAACCTCATTTCTGCCGTTGCGAGCACTCAGGAGGTGAACGCATCGCCTTTAAAGCTGTTTCCGATTGCGCACGCCAACATCCGTCGATCCGTCGAGATAAACTTGGGCAGTAACAACGCGAAGACGAAACTTTGAAATGTTTTTACCGGAAAGTTGGGAAGGAGTTTCGCTCCGGACGAGGACACTGCTATACCTTCCTCGAAGACGATGACCATTATACCGGAAATACCACCGCGCAACTGGAAGGACATTCAAGCAGCTCGTAGTGCTGAAGGCGTTAACCAATTGTATCCTTCGCACCGCACATGAGAGCGTCATGGCTGGTCACCAGGGTGTACACACAACAGCCGATCGGGTTTTGGAAGAATTTTGTTGGCCGGAATTACAAGGGGATGTAAAACGTTTTGTGCGATCATGCGACATCTGCCATCGGACCACGGTCAAAGGGAAAGTCGGCGTAGCACCTTTATTCAACGCACCCTTGATACGGACGCCGTTTCAGCGCGTCGCAGTCGACCTTATAGGACCACTGTCCCCTAAGCCCGAGCTAGGGAACCGTTACATCGTAACCCTTATTGACTTCGATAACTGATAGACAAATGCCGTAGCACTACCTGCGATGGACGCGGTGCATGTCGCCGAAGCTCTCTTGGAATTTTTTTCCAGAGTTGGAATACCTTAAGAGATGATCATAGACCAAAGTGCCAGTTTGACCTCCGACCTCATGAAAGAAGTAGGACGCTTACTGTCGGTCAAGCGTCTTCGCACGACTCCTTCCCATGCTATGGCTAATGGTCTCGTGGAAAAGTTCAATGGCACACTCAAATCGATAGTCAAGGAAATGTGCCAAGAAAAGCCACGAACATGAGATTCCTTCCTTGAGCCACTACGTTTTGCGTACCGTGAGGTCCCGCAAGCCAGCATGGGGTGTTCTCCTTTCGAACTAATTTACGGACGCCACGTGCGTGGCCCATTGACTGTTCTAAAGGAACTTTGGACTAGCGAAAATATTGACGGCGAAGTGCGAACTACTTATGCCTACCTTGTCGACCTTCGTGACCGGCTACAGGAGACGTGCCGACTGGCGCATGAGGAGCTGCAGAAGGCGCCGCTTTAAGCAGAAAAGATACTTTGACCGCAAATGTCGCTCCAGGAAGCTCCGTATCGGCGATAAAGTTCTTATTCTGCTACCCACCGATCTCAACAAACTATTCATGCAATAGAAAGGGCCGTTAAAAGTCCTCCAGGCCAAGAACGACGTTGGCTACTTGATCGATCTGGGTAGAAAGAGCAAGGTATTCCACGTGAACATTCTGAAGCTATACGAAGACCAAGAACCTTCGCCTCCACCGCAGGCATCAGCTGCGGTTACGGCCAATGATGTCTCATCCGATACAGAGGACAGGGACGACTGCGAAACCGCAAACGTTCTGTCCGTATCACTCCAAAGTACCCAGACAGCTGCAGACGTCAAGCTCTCTTCGTCCCTTGAGCCAGATAACTCAAGTTCGAACTTCGATCCAAGAGTACGCAATGATATTTTCAGATATGCCGGACAAAACTAACCTTGTCACCTGTTCATTGAGTCTGACGTCAGACAAACCGGTGCACATTCCCCAATACCCCATACCGCTAGCCTTACTCGAAGCAATTCAACTGGAGTTCACGAGATGCTGCGAAGGGGCATCATCGATAAGTCGCAGTCACCTTATCATGCACCCATTGTGGTTTTCGAAAGCCTGATGGCACCATCAGGCTGTGAATTGACTTCAGAGAACTCAACAGGATTCTTCTCCCGGATTGTGAACCAATTCCCCGAATCGACCTTATTCTGGCGCTTGTTGGGTCCAAAAGGTTCTTTTCGAAGTTTGACCTGACAAAAGGATATTGGCATGTGCGAATGGCTAGTGACAGCCACGAAAAAAACCGCGTTTTTATGTACGTCTCGTCTTTACCACTTCCGGTATATGCCGTTTGGTATTAAGATTGCACCGGCTGTCTTTGCTCGTCTCATGAGACTTGTTCTGGGCGAATGACTATCATTACTTTGTTTACCATTACTTGGTGAATGTCAACCGTTACTTTCACAATCTAGTGACCGCCACGGATACATGGACGGAACACCTTGTCGCTCTCAGGCAAGTCTTCGAGCGAATTCAGCAGTCAAACTTGACCATCAAACCTAGCAAGTGCGAAATCGGTCAACACAGCCAAACATTTCTGGGACATCGGATTGGTGGCTTCCAAGTCAAGCCATTGCTCCAGCCGCTGGAGAATATCCTTGGTTCCAAGAAACCTTCCACCAACAAAGCTGTGCAGTCCTTCCTTGGGTTGGCTATTTACTATCGGAAGTATATACCGAATTACGTGGCTATTGCTAAGCCCCTAAGGGATCTTTCGAGGACGAAACAACGCAACATCGTCACCTGAGCTACGATGCAAGAGGAAGCGTTCCACAGCTTGAAGTGCTGCCTCGCTTCCGCTCCCATACTTCATGCATGTGACCTCACTAAACCCTTTGTCCTCCGTACTGATGCCTCGAACACGAGACTCGGGGCCGTGCTTTTGCAAAGTGGTGATGAGGTGCTGCACCCGGTAGCTTATGCCAGTCGCAACCTGTTGCCGCGAGATACACGGTACTCGACAATCGAGCGTGAGTGTCTCACATTGCTCCGGTCTGTACCGAAATTCCACATGTACTTGTACGGCAACCCATTCATATTCCAGTTGGACCACCAGCCCTTGCAGTTCCTTCAGACAACTAAACACGTGAGCTACCGAGTCCTCCGCGGAAGCTTGCTCCTACAAGAATATAGTTTCACCATAGAGTACACCAAAGGAACCTACAACGTGGGAGCAGACTACATGAGTCGAGTTTAATTGTTCTAATGTGGTAGCGATTTCTAAGAGATGACTGTTGTATGGTCAACCTCCCATGTCGATTGGCATCCGCAGCAACATCGCGGGCAATGCGCGTGAACTGGCAGCGCGAGAGATTTCTAGAACAGTTCGCTCTGGTAATAAACTGGTGACGCGGAGCTCCCGGGTCTGCCTCTTGCTTACGGCGTACACCTGCGATCGTCCTTAAAACATGGTGTCAGAAGATGAGTGAGAGCATCGCCACAAACCCAGCCTGCAAGGACCACGGTAAACTGGACAACGCCCATCAAGCCACGACGGACCTCCGCAACACCGCGCCGAGTTAGGCCTTGCGGTCTTTGCCTCCATCAAGAGGAGTGACTGCAAAGCCACGGAAAACAGAGGCCACACCGACCAACAGAAACGCCTTCAGTTGCTTTTCCCGGTATGTCGTCGTTCATTATTCAGCCTCCCGATCCATGTTGCTTTTCTTCACCCAACGAGTGGCCCAAATAGCGGAGAAGGTTTGAACGCTTCTACACGACGTCAGGCCTAAGCGCGAAGCCGGAAGAACACCAAGTAGATGCCTTGCTCTACATCATGGGGGACAAGGCTGAGGACATCTTCAGCACATTTGAGCTCGCCCCAGACGAAGCAAAGAAATTTAGCATCGTGATGGACCGCTTCGAGAAATACTTCATTCCTCGCCGCAAGGTGATCTACGAGCGAGCACGCTTCAACACGCGGGTGCAAGAAGAAGGGGAGTCTGCCGAAGACTTTGCGACGGCGCTTCACGCACTGTCCCAGCATTGTGAGTACGGCAGCCTTCAGGAGCAACTGGTCCGTGACCGCTTAGTCGTGGGTATTCGTGACAAGAAGTTGTCTGCCAGACTGCAGCTCGACCCCGACCTAACGCTTCAGAAAGCCCTGGAATCAGCACGCCAGCTCGAAACGGTCAGGCAACAGCAGGCAGAGCTTCACCCCGACCTGCCAACCGTCAACAAGGTGGGCGCTACACGTCGTGCACAGCGGCAAGACACACGCAAACCACCTTCTGACTCGAGTCAAGGCAGACCCACGGCTAACACATCTCAGGCCCCTAGGCCTTGCCGTTGGTGTGGTAGAGGTTCGCACTCCCGATCTACCTGCCCAGCAAAGGACGCAAAATGCAACTCGTGTCACAAAAAGGGACACTTTTCGTCCGTATGCCTCTCCAAAAGGGTGGACATTGTTCAAGGCGCCGATCAGGAATCCAAATGTGCGTTTCTTGGCAGCGTGAGTTCACCTGGCATCCACAACTGGGAAGCTACCATCATGGTACAAGGACAACCCTTGAAATTTAAAATAGACACGGGCGCAGATGAAACTGTACTCTCTCCAGAAGCCTTCGAACGACTTAACATCGCCCCACTTTGGCCAAGTCTCAACGGAAGCTCCACGGGCCAGATGGACGGTCGTTGTCTGTACGGGGAGTAGCACGACTGCAACTAGCGTTCCGAGATCAACAGACCACCGAAGATGTCTACGTTCTCGAGGAAGTGCGCTGCCCTCTCCTCGGCACGCCAGCAATTGAAAAACTCCAGCTGATCACCTGCCTCAACTATGTAAGCCACACGGTCAACCCTAAAAAGGAGTTTCCGTCACTTTTCACTGGCCTAGGCACTCTACCACGGAAGTACGTCATTCGCCTTCAAGATGGAGCGACACCGTTTGCACTGTGCTCACCCCGACGCATTCCCATTCCCGTTTATGAGAAGACAAAAAAGGAACTGGAACGAATGGAACAAACAGGCGTCATTTCTCGAGCAGATGAGCCAACACAGTGGTGCGCTCCAATGGTGCCGGTGGTGAAGCCCACAGGAGCCATACGTGTGTGTGTGGACTTCACAGAGCTCAACCGGTTTGTGCTAAGGGAATGGCACCCGATTCCTTCGGTTGAGCACACTTTAGGACTTCTCTCTGGAGCAAGAATTTTTTCAAAACTGGATGCCAATTCAGGTTTCTGGCAGATTAGGCTCGCGGAATCAAGCAGGAAGCTAACGACATTTATCACACCATTTGGAAGGTTTCACTTCAATCGCCTCCCATTTGGCATTGCCTCAGCCCCTGAGATATTTCAGAGACAAATGAACACCATCTTGGAAGGAATACCACGGGTCTTTTGTCACATGGATGACATTCTCGTTTGGGGAGCTACCACAGAGGAGCACAACGATACTCTTCGTACAGTTCTACAACGCCTCGCTCACGCGGGAGTCACGCTCAATGAAGCCAAGTGCGTGTTCAACGTCCGAGAGCTTATCTACTTGGGACACAAAATCGACCAGGAAGGCATTCGACCGGATGAAGCCAAAATCAAGGCAGTCACAGAGATGAAAGCCCCGACGAACAGAACAGAGTTGCAAAGAGTACTAGGTATGGCAACATACCTAGCTCGGTTTGTTCCCAACCTTGCGGAGGTGTTACAACCTCTCACTCTGCTCCTGTCCAAGAAACAAGAGTTTGTCTGGGATTCATATCAACAAACCGCTTTTGACAAGTGGAAGCAGCTTCTCACAACAAGCCCAGTCCTCGCTGTCTATGACCCTGCCAAGGAAACAGTCGTAACAGCAGATGCTTCTTCATTTGGAGTTGGAGCCGCTCTTCGCCAACGACAGGCTAAAGGGAACTACGCAGTTATTGCCTACGCTTCTTGCCTGTTGACGGACACAGAAAGACGCTACGCGCAGATCGAGAAAGAAGCTCTAGCGCTCGTCTGGCTTCTCACGTCAAGTCCGTTCGACGTCGTCGGCATTGACTTTGCTGGACCACTGCTGGTTAAAGACGGAATGACAAAGACGTACAAAAGTTGTATCCCCTGGAAATCGTCAAGAGCCCGGGGGAGGATGTTGTGGAAGTAGAGGAGGAAGAAGAGGGCGTGCACATTATCATCATTAGTAAAAAAAAGAAAGTGGAAGTGCGTTCCCAGTTCTGCCCTACCCTGGCGTCCTGGTTGGAAAGCGATCACAAGCCGCTCATTCCAATATTCACCCCCAAAGCATTGCATGGCCTCACGCCAAGGCTGCAGCGTCTGCGAATGCGCATGATGCGCTACTCCTACGACATAACGTACGTGCCAGGGAAAGAACTTCTTGCTGCAGACGCATTGTCACGTGCACCGCTCACGGCTACAGATCCCTGGGATCTAGCGGAAGAAGTCGAGACCTTCGTACGTTTCGTGACATCGAGCGTGCCCATCAAAGTGCCATGCCTGCAATGGCTTAAGGAGTGTCAACAGGAAGACAGTTTGTGCATACAACTAAGAAGGTTTTGTAGCAAACAATGGCCACCTAGAAGAGACCTGTGTCCGGAGGCCAAGCAGTTCTTCCAGTTCCGTCACGAGCTGTTTCATGAAGATGACATTCTTTGGTATGGGACCCGAGTAGTAGTTCCTAACTCATGCCGACCAGCTATCCTGCGACTACTGCATGAGGGACATTTCGGAATAACGAAGACGCTGGCAAAAGCAACAGATACGGCCTGGTGGCCTGGAATTTCACGGGACATCGAAGACGTCGTTAAGCGTTGTCATAAATGCGCCGAAACCACCCTCAACAGGAAAATGCCGCTCAAACCAACACCATTTCCAGAAAGACCCTGGCAGCGGATAGCAATGGATCTTTACTTCCAACACAACAAGTGGTGGCTGATCATCACAGATTATTACTCCAGATATCCGGAGATCGCACGTCTTGATCAGCTATCGGCAGCGACGGTGATAACCCACTGCAAGTCAATCTTCGCTGGCCATGGGATACCCGAAGTTGTTGTCACAGACAATGGACCTCAGTTCTCCAGAGTTTCCAGGTCAGAATTCGCCACCTTTGCTCGTGACTACGGGTTTCAGCACGTCACCTCAAGCCCTCACTACCCTCAGAGTAATGGAATGGCAGAATCAGCCGTGAAGATCATTAAGGCATCGACTTCGAAGACGAGAGACGTCTACACCACTCTTCTGGCTTACCGGACAACACCACTTAGAAACGGCTACAGTCCGGCCCAACTACTGATGGGACGCCGCTTGCGTACTAAGCTACCCATGGCGTCCAAGCTGCTGGTTCCTGAGCTGCCCGACGTCCAAACTGTCCAAAAGTTCGAACAAGCGGATAAGGAACGCCAGCGTAAAGCGTACGATCGACGCCACGGTACACGAGACCTCCCCGACCTTTTCGACGGAGATGATGTGTGGATCGCAGACCTTAAGAAAAAGGGGACAGTGGTACAGGCTGCAGCCGAGCCGCGATCGTACATCGTCGACACGAAAGATGGAGTTGTGCGTAGGAATCGAACGCACCTTGTTCCTCTCCCTCAAGATGACCCTGGGTCAACTCATGAAGCACAAGGAACTTCACTACAAGATGGAACCACTAGGGAGGAAGGTGCAACGAGATGCCAGGATACATCACATAGCCATAGCCGCTGTGGACGCTGTGTCATTCGGCCGAAGAAGTATACGGCCTGAACCTCCCTCGCTCGTTTATTTCGGAGGGAGATGTTGTATGGTCAACCTCCCATGTCGATTGGCATCCGCAGCAACATCGCGGGCAATGCGCGTGAACTGGCAGCGCGAGAGATTTCTAGAACAGTTCGCTCTGGTAATAAACTGGTGACGCGGAGCTCCCGGGTCTGCCTCTTGCTTACGGCGTACACCTGCGGCCGTCCTTAAAACAATGACCACCTTTACAACTATCGGATTACCGGACTGTTTTTTACACTATTATTTTGTGTGTATGTACAGAGAACTCCAATATAAAGTGCGTCGGGGCTCCGCACTTCGCTGTGGTAGAATACTTGTTCCCCAACAACTTTCTTAAGGTAGGGGTGATGTGTTGAGTGGCTCGGAGGGGTCACGGTGGAAATAGTGAAACAAGATTTCACATCGCCCGAGACACAAGCGGCTGCTGGGAAGAGACGCACAACCGAGAAGAAGCTGAGGGGCGGTGCGAGAAGGAGCTGCGAACCCGGGCAGCGCAGGCCGACCGAGACAGGGCACTGTGAGATTGGGCATTCCCACGTCAGACGTGCCTTCCGTTACGAGACCGACGCCATCAGTCACCATGGCAGGCTGCCGTCTGGGTGTGGCTGCCCGCTCGGGAACGAGTGATCACAAGACGCTTCCGCGTCGTCTCGTTCCGGCTCGAGCCAGGGTTTCCGCTACTGCGGGACCGACGTTCGTGGTGCGTCAGTGGCCTCATGCTCTTGCTCGGACCGTCGGTATGCTGAGGCCTGGCCACGACTTCTGGGTCTGGTCTGCTTGGTCTCAGAGCTGTTCCGGAGCGTCTCGCACCAGCTCGCAGGTGATCTTCTCGTGAAACGGCCGACCAAGCTCTTCGACACTCACCCTCGACGACCACTGTACTCCAGATAGGCATACATGGGAGCCGTGCTTAACGCAACTGTTTTGCGGGCCTTGCGCTACCCAGTGCCGCGGGGAGCTAACAGAACCCTCCGTGTGTACATTTTGTTTGTGATGTACCGTTATGTTCTTTTAAAGGTCGTTCAATGTCTCGAATATGTTGCAAATACACTTCGTCCTGTGTGTGCTTTCGCAATTCCTTTCACTGAGTTCAAGCAAGTAGACGTGTGCCACCAATGCAACCGCGTAGGACACCGGAAAGATGCATGCCCAACGCCAAACGAGCTGGCCTGCACAGGCTGCGCTCACAAAACCCCCAAAGACGTGCACGCCAAAGTGGAAGCTTTGTGGGTATCAACACCTCACATGAGATAAAAAGTGCGGAGCAAGGTATAAGGCCCCGTACGTGATACGTAAGTGGCAATGGGAAAGGCGCAAATGGGAGGAGCAGCTGACAAAAGCGTGTAATTTTCCACTGCTCGACACGGCAGCTGCGCACAGGCCAAGGACGCCTTTCCAGGACGGGTCGGAATCACGGGACTTTAGCAAAGAAGACAAAGCCGCGACAGTAGCACGCGACGTGGAAGATCGCCATTCAGAGAAAAAGTGAGCTGGGCAGACACATTGTGTTCCACCGGCCGCACGACGGAGGGCCCAGAAATGAGCGCGGGAAACAAGAAACAGCGAAAGAAGAGCAAGAAAGAGGAGATAGATATAGTTCACAAAGAAAACGAGGACGTGCGCAAATAAATGCGGAACTGAGAGGGATGATCTGGCAATTCATCCAAAGCGTGAATAGCCTCAGGAGAGAGTTGACTGAGAGAAAGCAACCGAGAGACCAACCAAGCTTCATCAAGGTCATGGCGAAGAGTCAAACAGAGGTGAACGAGGGACCAGCAGCAAAGAAACGAGTGTTTGGTAAGCAAGAAGAAAAAGTAACGATACACGACATCCCGGAACAACTCGACAAGAGAATCCAGAGGTTTGCGGAAACGCTCGAGAAAAACATTCAATAGCGAGACAGCATGCTGGCAGAAATGACAGCAAGCATAGACCAAATGATGACCCCGGCGATCAGCACATCAACCAAGCACCCAGCAAGAACTACCAAACAGAACAACCTTGGCCGTTGGCCCAAAAGCCATAATCATTTGGCAATAAAACTGCCGCGACTTCCAATAAAAGCGGGCAGTACTACAGCAGCACATCGAACACGCCAAGAAAAGAAAACGCGCGCCAATCCACCCTGAGGACGTGGTTGGAAAGCGATGCTCTATGCGCCGCTTACCACGGGTGACTACGACCAGTTTGCTTTAATTTCACCTCAGCCAGACGTTGAGATCGGCCTTATGATCGGTGTGACACACCCTCAAGCTTTGCGTTTTCACCGCAATTATATTCGTCGTGAAAGTTAATTGAATGCGCCTTCCACAGATGGTAGCCGGTTGTTTGGTATCGATGTTGCACACGAGTAAAAACTCTTCCGGGTCAAAATGAACGAACCACTGGCACTGCGATTTTGCAATATTGTCCTTAAGGTCCCCGACGACGATCATGGGCATAGCGTGGTCATCGGTAGCAAAGGTACCGTGCGCTCGCATGAAAGATTCCAAGTACACGCTCAAGACGCGCCCACGGCCGACTGACGTGCCGTGCTCTTCCGATGCGTGAGGGTACGCGGCATTGAGCGGATGCAGGGGGAAACCCGCAGCTGTGCTGACTGAGGGCACCGTCTGTCTCCCCCGTCCCCACGTGCGCACGTAGCTCAATTGGTGAGACAACGCGCTTCCGCTCTTTTTATTTGGTTCAGGTTCGTTTCCTGGCGGTGCCAGTAATTTCTCTTATTTGTTCGCGGGAATTTTCTGTTGGCGCCGACAGTCGTCACAGAACCCTTGGCTTGTAGAGGTACAAATCTTAGCATTAAAAAGCAGAACGTGATGCTACTACAAGAAACGTTCACCACACCGCCGACCTTAACCTTAACCTTTATCCTTAACGGATAAAGAGGGAATGGAGCCCCAGCGGATGGAAGAGGCCCATGCACCCCGATCAGTAAAGGGCTGACGCTCCGGGAACACGATATTAAAAACAAGTTCGAACACGTCTACACGGAAATCGTGCCGACCAAGAACCACAAAGAGCGCTTATGTATCCAAAACTATACAGCGACGTGTCACAGAAGCACCAACAACACGGTTCAACGCACTGCTACACAAGGCTGAAAAAAAGCTAAAGCCTCCAAGCTTCTCGCGTGCGGATACGTCAACGTGATGCGCCATTTGTGCGCCTACCTCAAGAACAGCGCTAAAGGCAGGATTCTTTCCCAAGACGCAACCGAACTCGACTACAGCCTAATCCCTGTCCCGGCATACCCGACAAGGATGGGCAACTATGTACCGAAGGACATCACGCCAGACCTTACGTTTGTGAACAATGAGGCGACGCCGTGATAAAGTGGAGAAACATGGGACATGCCCTGGGCAGTGGTCCTTAATAGTGAAAATCACGGTGCCAGATTCTGCCGATCAGAAGTACAACGTAAAGAAGCACACGTAGGTCTACTAGACGGAGTTTAGGAGGATTTGGGACCGAGCAGAAGCGGACATTAAAGAGGTAGACGACATCGACTAATGCACCAACAAAATCGCACGCAACGTGAAAGAGGCCCCAAAGGAGATCAAAACGGGCTTGGAAAGGGAAGCCATGCAAAGCAGGCTGGCATACCTGATAGAGGCGAACAACTCCATCCAAGACCGATGGAAAAAGCAAGGAACTAAGAGAAGGCTGGAAAAAAATTTGCGAGTTCAACAAAAATATCGAGAACCACAGCAAAGTCCTGAGCAACCAAAAATGTAACGAGATCTGCAGAGTGGTCGAAGGCCAGCTACGCAACAGTAAGGCGGGAATTTTCTAACACACCTCATGGATGAAACGAAGACAAGGTCGCATCGATGAGACAGACTGGCTAAGCTCCCGCACCGCGAATGCACGGAAAATTAGTCGAAGCCGTCAAACCCAAGCTCAGAGACAAATACGTGCCGACGACGCCCACGGTGGAGCACGGCCCGTGCTGCGGCCGACCGAACGAGCGTATCGATAGGGACATCGAAGTCGAAGAGGTGCGGACGGCGCTGCACCCTGGAACACCAGGTCGGCACCCGGGAAGGATCCCATCACCAAGATCCTCAGGAACTTCAACGATAAATCCATCGCCAACGTGAGGGCATATTACATTAAATGCTGGAGAAATCGCAAACTCCCGAACTGTGGAAAAAAATCAGAGACCATTCTCAACCCCAAGCCAGGGAAGCCACTCAGCCCGAAGAACCACCGCTTAATCGCACTAACACCGTGCGTGGGCAAAGCCATGGAACACGTCCTAAACAATCGGCGGTGAGAGTACCTACTAGAAGAGCTGTATCCGGAAACAATAATTGGCTTCCAACAGCACCTCAGCATATACAATACGCGATTACCCAAACATGACACCGAATCATTCGTGACAAGACAAGACAAAACAAGGCCATAGTGAGACTAGACCTTCCAAAGGCCTTTAACGAGGTCACGAATGCGGCGTTCTTAAGAAAACTGACGGCGCTAAACTTGGGCGGACGATAATATTGATACATCAAAAACATCCTGACAGGCCGAACAGCGGGACTGAGGGTAGGAGAGCTACAGACAGACGAAAATGAGCTGGGCAGCCAGGGCAACTTGCAAGGGCAGTCATCTCGCCCATATCCTTTCCCCTAGTGATTATCTGAGTGGCCAAAAGATTGATTCCGACGAAAGCCCTTTGCCACACAATCTACGCGGACGACATTACACTGTGGGTGAACGGTCAAAGTGGCGTGCACGTCGAAGCCATGCTGCAAAGGGCGCTAGAGGCGAACTAAGAAAGCCTGGAACGGTTGGGCCTGACATGCTGTCCGGGAAAATCAGAGCTGCTGATCTACCCGCCAATAAAAGAACACCAATCCAAGACCAGAGAAAGAGAGACAATCAACATCAGAACCAGCGATGGCATTAAAATCCCAGCAGCCAACGAGATCAAAATTCTGGGTATGCTTATCGAAGCACACAGAACCAAGGGCGGCGCGATCACAAGGATAAGAGGCAAGCAGCAAATGCACTAAGAAGGCCCAAAAGTATCACGAACAGGAGAGTCGGCGTCAGAGAAGACAACCTCAGAAGGCTAGTTCATTCCTTCGTGATATGCCATATTGCGTACGTGGTGGCGTATCACAGATCACGGTGCATCACAGCGGCGTACCACCAAAAAGAAAAGAACAAGCTCAATATTCTCATCACAGGAGCGTATAAGACGGTCCCAGGACAACCGGAAAATACGAGCGCGAAGAGGCTACTCCGGCTGGGCATGCAAAACACGTTCGACGAAGTAGCGAAAACACAGCGTGGAGCCCAACTGGAGATACTCACTACAACGCAGGTTGGAAGAATACTGGACAATCTAAACATCACGTATTACCGACAGCAAGGCCCAAAATTCCCAATAATGGAAGAAGCCAGAAGATACGTCACGGTGGACCCTCTACCCCGAAACATGCATCGAGAACATTACGAGGGCAGAAGGCAATCCAGAGGGAAAGCCATGGTGGACACACACGCAACGCACAAACATGTCAGATACATGGACGCGGTGTAGTACGCCAACAGAGACAGCTATGCCATAGTTGTGATGGATAACAAAGGGAAGACGAGAACAGCAGCCAGCGTGGAGTGTAAGAAGTCTGAAAAAGCCGAAGAAATAGCCATTTCCTTGGCACTTGCAGTTCAACGCTGCAGGACAATCATTAGTGACTGAAGTCAAGCAGTCAAGAACTTTGCCAAAAGAAGGATCAAGGCCGTTAGCATAAGGGTAAGCCACAAGGCCGTCAACATCCTAGACAAGGCGAAATAAGGAAACGAAGCGTGAGAATCAAGTGGATACCGGCCCTCACCGGAAAAGTATCGGAGAAAAACACAAACCACAACAAAACGGCAAATGCTCGGTGCGACAGTTAGCGGACCGCGCCACAGGGAAATGCCCTGAGCTGTGGTACAACAAAGACCAAATGACAGACTACCGTGAACTCATCAAAATGTAAAGACCAGCAAGAAGAGAACTACCACAACCCCACAAGAGTCTGGCAGCCTGTCCTGTTCAGACAACACACAAACAAGAACGCTGCCGAACCCAGCACTACTACACAAGATGCAGCCTGACACAAACCGAGACGGTAAATGCAAGGTGTGCCGCGACGAAGAGCCACCATGGGACGCATACCGTGGGATTGCAAGAAGCATCCAGGTGAAGCACGAAGAAGAATGTTCCCGCCGTCGCTCGAATGGGCGACGCGGACCGCAGTCCAAGAAACACAACTGAAGGTCATCCCGCGGGTCCTCGAGGCATTAGCCAGGGAGGAACTCGGCGAGCCTGAAACGGTGAGCCGAGACACGTGCAGGCGCGCTTGGAAGACGACGAAGGCCGCATTTAAAACACGTCCACTTCACTACAAATCGAAAAAACATTTTTTTTTCGAATCCAGTCAAATCCCTTTATATTTCAAACGGCCTACGGCCTGGATCGTGACCAGGCAGTTGCAGAACACATCGGGACGCTCGCTTTCCTCCCGAAAGGTGATCTGGACAGTCTCGTGTGTGACTAACGCCCCACGGGCGTAGAGAAAGCATTTATTTCGTTTATGATATTTACAAAATGAACTGGTCCGAGTGAAGGAATGAAGCAGGTCAGTCTGTGCCGCGTGTGTAACAGTGGTATGTGGCAAAGCCAACTTTATTGCGGATGTTCTGAAGTAACGAGGTAATGCAGGCGTCTTGTTCTCTGGATGACCGCTGTCAACGGTAAACAAATAACATTTTCTAACACCTTTTATTTAAATTTGCTATCACCCCTACTTAGGGTGAGACAAAGTTTAGCTGGTCACCCCCCTTTACAGAGTGGAATGACATATTTTTTCCTTTATTGAACTGGCACTGACAAAATTTCATTTATTAATAGGCACTTTGTTCCTCAATTGGTGCCGGTCGGCCTGCTTTCAGGAAGACAAAAGCAGTTAAATCAAATTAATCTTAAACACTGTTCGCTAGGTGTGCCGGAGGGCGTCGCGTGCTGCGAACCCAGGTTGTCCGGGCTACACCACTGGTTATACCGAGGGTGACACGCATTGCTGACAAGGCAAAATTCTTGTTATCGCTCCTAGTACTTCACTGCAGAGCATCCGCTGTTGCTTCCCTGTCGTGGGAGCCACTGGTACATACCTCGTCGGAACTTCAATGCCCTATCACTGTATTTACTCACTCTTTGCTCGGGCTCACGGTCCGTTTTCACTGGTCGATTGGTTAGTTATTGGTCTTAAACGTCCACCACTTTTGCCCGACGAGCTAGGTTTTGTCGGTGCAGTTCAACGCAACAAAACGAGTAGCTTCCGTTCCCACTACTTGCGCTTGCACACAATTTGCGAGAGCCCACATCGCGTATTGGCGTGGCTCGCTCAAACAACTGGTAGGAATGTTAGCAGCTTGCGCTTTATGAAATGGGAGAGACCCGGAAGGCATATCTCAGAGGGAACGCATGTTCAATCGGTTATGTTACATGTGATAATTGCTCTGTCACTCACCTTTAACGTATCAGTCGCCGAGGTGATACTGGTTTCTGAAAACTGGTACTTGTTAATGCTCAACACTCCATATCCGACAATCTTCCGGTTCCAGAGTATTTTAAGGAAATCCAAACCCACTTGGGTGTTCAACTCCGTATTTGCCGAACTGAGAAAACTAGAAGCAAGACAAAAACACGGAGGAAAGAACAGAAACTTCAACGACAATGAAGCCCTAAATACACCGCGTCGAAATCACTCCAACAAGGTGCGGAATAACAATAAGAGCAGCAAAACTGTAACATGAAACATTTATATACCGTGCACTACAGGAGTTTAGAATTAAAGTTGTGTTCAATCATATGGGATCGCCGATTTCTGTCCTAAAATCTCGGGTAATAGCCTCAGTAAGTTTGACCTTACTTAAGACCTAAACCTATTTCCTCTCCACAAGTACTGACACGATGACACGCATGAATAGCCAGTAGAGTGTGACCAGTTATCGAAATATTCTATGCTCAAGCGTTATTAGGCTCAGTTTTTGATTTCGCCCTGGACACTTGAGCACGGCTGGTAGCGGAGGGCTGCCCTCCGCTATCAGACGTGCTCAGTGGCCGCGCTCGGCTATCAGAGGGCTCCCCTCAGCTTGTGGCAAAGTTTATCAAGCGTCCGCGGAAATACGCCGTCAGTGGCAGCCGGAAGGAGGGACTGAGGCAGCCAGATAAGAGGGTTTGGCTAAATCCGAAATACGGTGCGGCAGGACACCCGAGTCTGGAAAGGAGGACAATGGTAAAGGATACGGGATTTCAACAGGCATCGCGCCTGCGCAGTGAGGTTTGTCCTACACTTAGTCATTGCTAGCATAGTGTTTCTGGCGCTAGCGTCTACGCGGCCCACATCAGGGCTGGGTGTGTCGTCATGGGCCGCCATTGCACCATGCGCCCGCCTAAGTGCAATCATTTCCTGGGATTGAAACGTTTTAGTAGCCGTACATTCAAATAGAATGTCGTAAACACGAAAATACGACTGTGTAATTATACAACTATAAAATAAAGCACGCTGTTTTAGAGCTAGACAAATTAAATATAACTTGTTCTTGTTACTGAAAGTGCCAGAACGGTTATGCCCGATATTCTGCAGAGCAAGCTAGTAGTTATAATAATGTAAAAGTTTGGGAGAAACTCATTAAAGACTGTTATTGGGAAATAGTTGAAATAATAAATTGTTTGAAAAGCTCAGAATGGTTCTTATGCGCGTACATATGAAAACATCGCCGTCGCGTTGTTTTCGTTCGTGTTTCCTTTACACATTATCTGCTACAATTTTCACTGCGGCACGCTATACCCGCTCGGTCAAGATATCCGGGCGCTGTTACCATTTATGCCACTACTCCAAAAAAGGAACCGGGAAACTCACTCTACTTCCCACAGATTAACGTGTTCACGCTGTCGTTTCTACTCATGTAAATATGTACTCGCCGGCCACTCGCCACTCGCGGTCACTCCGCCACGCCTGCCACTCGCGGTCACTCGCCGGCACAATTCTCACGCTTGCTTAAAATGACGTACAGCTCCCTTAGCAGTAACTAATGGAGTGAATTTAGAGTTTTCGAGCGAAGCGGGAAAAAACTAACCTAGTTTCGGCAACTCGGCCTGGATAGGCTACCTCGTAGACATAGCAATGCGTACTGAAGAGGGCAACCAACGAAAACGCTAAATAATACGATAGACATGCCAAGCCAGCAGCTGTGGTCTTCGAATAAAGCCATAACCACCGCACGCCGACACAGATTACCAACACAACTTTCACCGTTTCTCCGGTCAATAAGGCAGCATTTATTCTATAAAGCCCGAAAAAAGAAATACTACCATGCGCGGTCTCCGACGCCTGCACCAACCAAATAAGTGACGTCCATACAAGGTGCTACGGGATTGGAAGATGTCGAAGATTACACTTTAAACCTGTTTTAATTTTGATTCTGTTGAAACAACATGCTGATTATCCGATATTATTGTTGGCTGGGCATTCTCAATATCTCTGTAATCGGCATACCGCACTTCTGAAATGTTGTAGGCTGTAAAATACGTCAGATAAGCCTACCAGCACGGCTTCGAATCGTAACAATCACTAGCCGAAGCGTACGCAGGTGATGAACGCCCTCCGCGTCCCCGGAGACGTTCAAATGCCATGCGCTCTTTCCCCATATTTGGAGATTGTCTCAATCATGCTTGTATCAAAACAGCGTTACGATACAGGCCAAGAGTCGGCTGATTCGGGACTGTGCCCCCAAGCAGACGGTTGTTATGGCAACACCACGGCAGCAAGAACGCGCCAGCTCGTCAGTGTCAGTCTACACGCGTTCTGCAAACTGCCTCGTGAAGCAATGAACGTTAGAGGGCAACAATGGGGAATTCAGTGCAGAAAATATAGCCCAAACAAAAAATAATCAACTTAAAAGAACATGCGCTACCGGAGGTGCTAACTTTCGAAGTGCGAAACTATGCAGGTAGTGCTCCAGACAAGCCGGCCACAACCCATCACTGCCAGGGGCGAAAATATACAGTATATAATGTATAGGCTTTTTACATTGTTATTTATTCTTAACATTTGAACCCGCTTAGATGACTATTTCTTAAATACCGCTCGTGCAGTAAGCGTCCTCCAAATTCCCACGATATCTCATGTCTAGCAACTGCATTCCTTAAACTGAAAAGTGTTCGAAAATGTGTCGTCGTGCTGCTGATCGGTGTGCTAGTTCACCCAGCCCAAAGAGTGCTTCTCGTACGTTGGTTTTCATTTGTACGATAAAAGTTCCGGTTGATTTTAATTCCTTAGTACGTATATTACCTTGGCTAACTCTTTTCCCGCCTTTAGTTCGCCTTAAATTTTTCGACTAACGTACCAGTCAGCGAAGCGTCGCATGTGCGCTTGTGTGGAGCGACTTGGACGTAGAGCTTGAAACAGTCATCAAACTAACAAACTAAAGGCACACACTCCCAGGCACGAATCGTGTTGTGGCTTAGATTCAATTGAGCAAACGAATTGCGGCGACCCGCAGGCGGCCGGCGGACTAAACGGCTGGCTGACTGATTCTGTCGGAGGGTCGGCGAGCCTTGTAGTGGCACAGTCAAGCGAAGCCATCTTGTGTTGAGGTCATACGAAGCGTCATGGAAAATCAGCAAGGAGGATGCCGAAAGAAGGACATCATTTTCGAATGGATTTTTCTGCTGAATAAATTCGCGTAAACGCAACGAGAGTGGATGAAATATGGCGAAGAGACTCCTGGCTACAATTTTCGCTAGTAATCTCCCACTGTTTACTGTCACTTCAGTTCTCCTGGAAAAACCTGCTGGATGCAAGAAAACACCTACCCCCTTCTGCGTAACGTGGCCGTGTCAAGGGAAGGCGTAGTGGAGAGCAACTCCTACATTACATATTTCACTTCTATCGAGACATGGGAGATGGTTTTGGCCTTCTCGTTACCTCAACAAAAGCTGATTGAAAGAAACCTTTCTCTCTCTCCGTCTACCATCTGTTTCCCCCTCTCCCCGACTTTCTACTATTTCTTACTCAACAAAACTGTTCTCCCTCCCTCTCTACCTCCCTCCCCCCGTCCCTTTGCCCTTAGCAAGAACTGAAACCTTCAATCCGGCAATGACATTACAAAACAACGCTTTGAAACACCGACACCGTCGCCTTCTCGCATGAACTGTCCAACAACCCGAAGCCGCTACGTTTCACGCCATCATCTTAAGCCTCACAAGGGTAGGTATCCTGTTTCCTTTCTGGGCCACGGTATTGCGGCTAGTCTTCCTTTCTTCACTGATGTTCATTCAGTGCTTAGAACGTATAGATGGTAAATATAGCAACTCGCTGATTAAGCGCTCCCTGGGTGTCGAAGTAACGTTATCGCGTCGTACATCTTAAGAAGCAAACGTAGACATCATCTGTAACTTTTTTTTTCCTAGCATAAAACGCAGATTAAAATATACGTTTGTTGCATACCTTTGTTTGGAGTAATATTTGTGTACTAGTTACTACGCGCGCCTCAGTGCTACAGTGCTAGGAAGGTGGCTTTGAGCGTATTGGAGGAGGGGGGGCGGGAAGGGCTTAATTGTTGCTGAAATTCCGTATTGTGGCTCACACCTTATCCTCAGCGTCTGAGAACCCCCTTGGGCATTCGTTTATTTTAACCTGGAAAGAGCCTAAACCCCTTTCCTACAGTCTTCCAACCTTAAATTAACTACGTAAATATGGGGTCTTATAGGACGAAAGTATCTGGCACTTCCGTTTAGAAAGTTTACATTTAACTATGAAACATTTTTCACGACGGCTTGCACCATTGAGCGGCATGCGTTTAAAATCCAACGCTGGAAACCTGTGATTTACGTGCCCTTCTCTAGTGTTGTTCAGCAACGGCCGCTTACAAGTAATAACCATACAGATGCGCCGCTCCAGATATATTCGAGTCTTCAGAAGGGTCAAGATAGCTCTATCACCCACCACAATACCTCCATGGCTACTATACCTCCATGACTGTGCGGCTAAGCCGATGGACTGTGATGCGCTCCCGCCGGCGCTTCCGTTAAAAAAAAGCGGGAAACTCAAACAGCCGTGCGTCGAGACGTCGGCGTGAGTTAAAGATGTGGAAGTGGCTAAATAATTTATAGGCGTCCACTACGGCGCGCACCTGGTTCTAGGTATTACTTTCGCAGGCGAAAGTTGTACCGGGGGAAAGTTACACCTAGGCGAAAAAACGTTCGCCGCATTGTTGTGCTATATCAGGCAGATTTCTGCTTACTCCACGTGAAACACTTTACATTAGACACATAAAATCCACCTGAGCATTCACATTTCAATATCTCAATGCATTTATTGCCCCTAGAGACGGTTCCACTGAAAGTTTTATGTTTAAAGTAGCTAAGCCGACAGTAGATTTTATCGAGGTACAACAATGAAACTCACTTTACCTTGACTCGGCAGTGCAAAGGGCGGACTTCCGTCATAACGTTTAACACTGAAGTGTTTGATGCCGATGTCCACCAACATATCATTGACGTCATATCCGTCACGGAAATGACACCACCAGAAAAACGTCGATTGCAAGAATATTGAGAGTTGTTTTGACAAGCGGTTATCTAGCTACATTACAAAATTTAACATACTTAAGCCTTGTCAGTTTGGTTTCCGTCCTGGCAGTTCCACCACTTTGGCCCTACTTTCATGAACTGATTTTGTTAAGCATTCAATCGATCGTGGTCGTATTGGTGGTTAGGTGTTTTTGCACTTTACTAAAGCCTTTGATACTATTAACCACCACATTTTATTTAACAAACTTGAATCTTACGGTGTAACTGGCCCCGCTTTAACTTTCCTGAAGAAATATTTGCTGAATAGAACTTATACAGTTTGTACTAACAGCTTTCTTTGAGACTAAAACACTCAACCAAGGTGTGCTTCAGGGCTCAATTCTGGGACCACTACTTTTTATACTATACGTTAACGATCTTTCCAACATTCTGCCTTCCAATCACTGTCTTATCTACTGATGACACTAACATATCATGTTCGGGCGAATCTGGAGTCTCCGTCACATCAAAATTAAACGACTCACTCACTAGTGTAATGAACTGGTGTAACGACTACGTTAAAATTAATCCTGCTAAAACTGATTATATGCTTTTTCATTCGAGCCATAAACACCTGCCTAATCGCCCGAGTCTGACAATTGATCCTCATCAAATTACTGTGTGCGAAGGCGTTACATTTTTGGGTGTAATACTCGATAGTAACCTTAAATTCACCTCCAATGTCAACTACCTAAATAAACAATGTGCATTCGGTATTCGCTCTCTCACACAAGCACGACCATTTTTTTCATTTATTGCACTGATGTCTCTACATTTTGCTTTTATTCACAGTCACATTAGTTGTAGAATTGCCGCATGGCGCAACAACTACCAGTGTCACCTGTCATCCATTCAAGATATTCAAAATCAAGCTATATGGGAATCGGAATGAGTGTATAAAGTAAGTAATATAAGCTTTTAAACGGTTAGTGGAGGTGTCATTTATGTTTTAGTAAAGGCACTCCTGTGAGTCTTCTTGCTTGCGATCATAGCGACAATAGATATGCTCGAATTCCGTGCCGAGGAGATGCTTCGATTTTCATAGCAAGTGTGAGACTACTCACGCAAAGTTGATGCCCACTCCGTACTCCGTTTTCTGGTCCTTTTCCGCCCTCTTCAAGAAAGTTTCAAGCACCCCATTTGGTTGGCCATTCTTCAGTGCGTATTCGCCAGAGGTTCCGTGGTACAGTGAGTCGAAAAAGATGTAGTCGCACACGCCATCTGGCGGAAGCTCCATGGGAACTGGCTCCGCAGCCGGTGCAACAGATGCGGTGCAGTACAAGCCTAGTCTTTTCACCGGCCGTCCTGCAAGTTAATTCCAAATTTAAGCATGAAGTAGTAATTGTGCTTTCATGGGCTGCTCCCCTTGTCTCGTTTGAGTATGAACTGAATCGTTCCTTTAGCTACGGCCAATGGCTTTCTACGGATACGCACCACTATGTTAAGGCGGCCGATACGCTGGAGAAATAGAGGAGGACTGTCACTGGCGTTTGTGTGAGTGCTGTTCCAGGGACATCGGCGCTGCTACAGCAGCCTACGCTTTTCGGTTGATACTTGACAATACTCTTCGTATAATTTGTAATCGCCCCTACCCTTCTATGTCGCAATATCAATAGGCGTCCACTTTGTATGTGCACAGCAGGTGCACACTGCGGTTAACTATGTCGAGGCAGTCACTACTACAAATACTCTAAAGTTATGTCGGAACTCTCACGGATCTAAAAATATGTTCCCCATCTCAGCGTTCGTTTGAAGGTTTCCCTTTTATAGTCAGTAGTCTTTCTTTGGCTGTGTAAACACAAACATTTTGGTATGTTTTTCTGTCTATCGGTCTGCGTGTATCTGGATTCAGCAAGCCAGCCAAATGTTCACGCACATCCACAGCTTGGCACAGAGCAGGAAGTATGGAGCAGGTCAAGTTGTGATTGTGAATTCCCCGCACGGGGCACCTTGAGTATTCATGGTGACGGTACTGGCGATACCGCGGACCCCAAGCCCCCCAACATAAGCTGTGACCTACCGTGGTGATGTGCTTTTAAGGTGAAGGGTAGAAACCTCTAACGGTGGCCGTCGGAGCCTTGGCCAAGCTCCGGCCGATGGGCTCCCTGCCTGTCTACCAGGCAGGGAGCTCCAGGACCTCTTTGACTACCAGGGTAACGTCAAAGGAGAAAGTATCCCCGTCTCCCTGCTTTTATACATACTGTATGATATTTTCTCAAACCCCCCCCCGCCCCCCCTCCAATGATCGGCCTCCCAAAAGAGGCCGCACCGAAGTACTTGCTAAAGAGAAGGCAGAACATTTCTATAAACATCTTATAGTTCATTCCACAGGGGACACCCCTGTTGGCAAGAAGTCAGTCATTCTTTTGGCCAAATGCATTGAGTCTGTTGTCGGCTCAAACTATGATGCTAAGAAGCTTTCATCCGGTGGCCTACTTGTTCAAGTAAAAAGAAAAAATCACAGCGAAAACCTCCTGAAACAGACCACGTTGGCTGACCTGGCTGTTACTGTAACTCCACATAGAACTCTCAACTCCCTCAAGGTGTAATCTCAGAAAAGGAATTGCAGTATGAGACAGAGGTGGAACTTCTTCAGGCGCTTCAACCTCAAGGAGTAACCTATGTCAAACAAATTGTAATCCGTAGAGAAAACGAAGAAATCCCAACAAATCATCTTGTCCTAACATTTGATTTCACAACCCCACCCGAAAAGGTCAAAGTGGGCTTCCTAAGCTGCAATGTACGACCATATGTCCCTAATCCCAGGCGATGCTTTAAATGCCAACGATACGGCCATGGAACTCTATCATGTCGAGGAAAGCTGACTTGTCCTAAATGTTCAGAGTCTGACCATTCGTCGGATGACTGTCCAAACAGCACAGTGAAGTGCCCGAATTGCAAAGGCCCACACACTGCTTATTCGCGAACCTGCCCAAAATTCAAAGCAGAAAAAGAAATTCTACAAATGAAAGTAACAGAAAACATCACCTTTGCTGAGGCACGCCAAAAGCACCAGCTGCTTTCGGCCACATCTTATGCAGACGCTGCCCGCCGGGGGCTGCGGCGGCGTTTGGTCAGCACAGCGACACAGTGCAGCCTTGCTGCTGATGTGTTGCTGTCCCTGCCCCCAGATGAGCAGCCACCTGCCGCTTCTACAACACCTGTAGAGGCTGCGGGGGCCCCGCCTCTTGCCGGACTGCCTTCGGTAGTCCAGCAGTGTCAGGACTCGCCCAGTGTGGCGACTCCAGCAATTGTGGCGATTGGGAACGCCGCTGGGAGCTCTGCCGCTCTCACGGTTTCCTCTTTCCCTGCCCTAGGGACACCTGAGGGCAGGGAGATGGAGACGGGAGGGCCCACAGCAGCGCCCATCCTAGCTCCACTGCCTGCCCCACCCGCGGCGCAGGAAAAGAACACCCGAAAAAGCACCAAGTCAAGGGGGCCCAGTCCGCTGGGCACCCCCTTGCCTCCAGATGACGGCATGGACGTCGAGCCCTTCCAGCTTTCATCACAGCGGAAGGAACGGGCTGCGACGTCCAGGTCAGAAGAGAAGGCCAGAAAACCCCTTCCAAGAGTCCAAGCCCCGAAAGACCCTACATAAATAGGCACACTCCAGTAGCTCCGAATCCATCATAATGGAAAGAGAAAATATTGTTCAATGGAACTGCAGAGGCCTTCTGAATAATCTTGACGACGTGAATGAGATTTTGCATGCCAATCAGCCAAGTGTAATGTGTGTTCAGGAAACACACCTGAATTCCAAGAACACAAATTTCTTGAACAGTTACTTGATATACAGAAAGGACAGGGATGGCTGCACGCACTCTTCTGGGGGTGTGGCCATAATTGCCCGGAAATCTTAAGCATGCCACCCTGTCACTCTGAACACTGTCGTTGAGGCTGTGGCAATTCGAACAATAATATTTAATAGGTTGATAACGGTATGCTCCATATACATTTCTCCTGATGTTTCACTTTTAAGCTCTGACTTCGAGGCGCTGGTTGACCAGCTGCCCGAACCGTACATCCTGACAGGCGACCTTAATGCTCACAACTCTCTTTGGGGCTCTTCTCGCACGGATGCCCGAGGTCGCCTTATAGAGAAATTCCTTACAACTTCAGGAGCATGCCTTTTCAACAATAAACAGCCTACATACCATAACATAGGACACAACACATACTCATGTCTTGACTTGGCGATTGGCTCCGCAGTTCTCTTTCCTCTCCTCGAGTGGGGTGTAGGCACTGACTCATACGGTAGTGACCACTTCCCCACCTCACTCACATACATAGGTAAAGGCCCATGCAGTCCATCTTCCCATAATAGGTTCAATGAAGCACGAGCTAACTGGAATATAATTTACAGAGACATCCAAACTACAGTACCATTCCCATAGGACACCTACACATTGAAGAAGCTACCCAACTCCTCACGGCGCACATCCCCGACGCTGTCGAAAAGTCCATTCCCCACGCCTCTGGTGCCCCGCGCAACCAGCGGAGGCCGTGGTGGAATGAGGACTGTAGGCGGGCGCGAGAGGCCCAGAACAAGGCGTGGGGTATCCTTCGTCGGTACCCCACGTCGTGAAACCTTCTCTTGCTGAAACGGGCCAAGGCATTAGGAAAACGTGTGCGCCGTGAAGCAAAACGAGAGAGTTGGCGTACATTCATAACATCAATAAACTCCTACACAGACACACGGAAAGTATGGACACGTATACGCAAACTCAAAGGACAACAGACACACAGCCTGTCCCTGGTCAGTACAACAGGGGACACTCTGGAAGACCAGGCTGACACACTCGCACAACACTTCCAACACGTGTCCAGTTCAGCACACTACACGAACACTTTCTTGAAACATAAAGCCTCTTGTGAAAATAAGTCCCTACACGACAACAACAAATCACAGACTTCTTACAACTCCCTGTTTTCACTACATAAGCTGAGAGCTGCTCTGAGCACGTGTAAACCCTCAGCTCCAGGCCCAGACAACATTACATACACAATGATACAACACTTGCACGCAGACACACTTGAAGCACTTCTACATCTATATAATAAAATATGGCTTTCGGGGCACATTCCACACCCTTGGAGGAAGGCCATTGTAGTGGCTTTCTTGAAGGAGGGAAATGACCCGTCGTCCCCCTCAAGTTACCGTCCAATAGCCCTGACGAGCTGCCTGTGCAAGCTCTTCGAGAAGATGATCAATCGCAGGCTCGTGTACTTCTTCGAGTACAATGGTCTTCTTGAGAGCTGCCAGGCAGGCTTTAGGGTGGGGCGATCGACAAACGATCAACTGGTTGCACTTGACTCATACATCAAGCATGCCTTCGTGCATAAGCTACTGTTTAACTGTCTTTTTTGATCTCGAGAAGGCCTACAACACCGCTTGGCGTTATGGGATCCTTAGTGACCTCAGGTCATTCGGTGTTTCGGGTAATATGTTGAACACCCTTGTAAGTTATTTGTCGGAGAGAACGTTCAGAGTAAGAGTTGGTTGTGCACTTTCAAAGGTTCACGTCCAAGAAAATGGCGTGCCGCAAGGTGGCGTGTTGAGTTGCACTTTCTTTATAGTAAAGATGAACTCTCTTGGAAAGGCACTACCACCAACAATCTTATTCTATGTATGTAGACGACGTGCAAATATCTTTTCAATCATGTAATATGTCAATATGCGAACGTCAAGTCCAGCTTGGTTCAAGAAGCTTGCCGGCTGGGCAGACAAGAATGGGTTTAAATTGAATCCTGCAAAAAGCTCCTGCGTTGTGTTCTTCAGGAAGCGCGGGGTCCATCCGGACCCAGACATTACTCTGAATGGCGTGTCGCTTCCTGTGAACAAGGAGCACAAGTTCTTAGGTGTTGTGTTTGACCAGAAACTCACATTCATTCCACACATCAAGGAACTTAAACATAAATGTCTAAAAACAATGAATATAGTTAAGGTTCTCTCATACCAATCGTATGGTTCCGACAAAGAACTCCTACTACGGCTCTATACTGCTTTGGTTGGGTCTCGTTTAGACTATGGCAGTGTGGTATATGGGTCGGCGACTAAAACAGCGTTGCGAATGCTTGGCCTAGTGCTACACTTGGGGCTACGGCTTGCGTCGGGTGCTTTTCGCACTAGCCCTGTCGAGAGTCTGGATGCCGAGTGTAATAAGTGGAGCCTTGAGAACCAACGGACACACATGCACTTACTTTATGCTTTTAAAATTTCATCGCTGAATAACCATCCTTTTTATCCTGTCTTTAACGACACATCCACATCTGTGCTTTTTGTAAATCGCCCATCCCTTCCGCTGCCCTTTTCACTTAGAGTGAAAGAGCGAGCCTCGGATCTGAGCGCTTCGTTTTTAGATGTGTACAGATCATCCTTTTCAGACATTTTACCTCCTTGGAAAGTTCGTCCTGTGTCCACCGACCTTTCTTTTATGAAACTTGACAGAAATCGGGTACCGCGAGCAGCAATACTGCAGCACTTTCTTTCTTTGCAATTTAAATACCCACGTGTAGAATACTACAGTGACGCTTCTAAAACCTCCACTATGGTGTCGTGCGCTGCTCATGGTCCGAATTTCAATGCAGCCAGAACCATGAGCGTGCACGCAACAATTTTTTCAGCAGAAGCGTATGGAGTTTTACTTATTGTACGACACATTCTTGAGAACCAGATTCCCAATTCCATCATCTATACAGATTCTTTGAGTGTTGTTCGCTCACTGGCATCGCACAAGCCCTCCAAAAACCACATAGTTAATCTTGTATTCAACACTATTATGTCCGTGTATGCACAAAAGCATGAGCTGCTCCTCTGCTGGGTCCCAGGACACGCAGGGATCGCTGGGAACGGGTTGGCAGACGAGAGGGCCGCTGCTGCTGCACTCAGGAACACTGTAGACATTACAACGATACCCTACACAGACCTCAAGCCACACATAAGACAACACCTGCGCAGAACATGGCAAACACACTGGGATGAACAGACAGACAACAAACTACATGTAATAAAGCCACACTTGGGACGGTACACAGCGGACTCACACAACAAACACACAGAAGTCGCCTTGGGTAGGCTGCGGATAGGGCACACCCAGGCAACACACTCGTATCTGCTGACGGGATCTTCTAGACCCCAGTGCAGCAGGTGCGGAGAGGCCCTATCCGTGGTGCACATACTAATCACATGCAAGGCACTTTACACAACACGACACAAACACTTCAGAGAACTCTACAGACAACATATCCAACTACATCCATCGCTATTTATAGGTGACGATGCCATAGTATCCGTGAAACGTGTGTTTGAGTATTTATCAGACGTAAAGTTTTTAAACCTCATTTCCTATCACTCATAATCAAATCTGGCCCTATACACCAGCCATCAGCATTGCCGTTAATTGATTTTATTGTTGTTCTGGCTTTAGTAGCCACTATATTTTTTAAGATACTTTTGTTTGGCGCTCTTTGCCCCAGCTGGCCTTGCGCCAAAAAACTCCAACCATCATCATCATTGTGAGAGTGAATTCTTAAAATACCTGCCTTGTTACAGGTACTGGATAAGTTTAAGCGGGATGCGTTGGTTCGTTTTCATGGTGATTACAGCATGAAACAGACTAATTACACGCAAAGAGGAGGCAGAGCCAAGCGCTGCCTATGTCCTCCCCTAGGGTTTTTCGTATGGTTGTGGACTGTAATCACAGGTGTTTTTTTCGATGTGGGCACGTATGCAGTACTTCATCGGTAAAAAACAATTGGCCGATTTTTTTCGAGTGACATAAGGAAGATCACTGATAACAGTATGAATAAAAAGCGGAAAACTTGTCTGCAGCCTTACCTGTTTGAGCATTTCATCGATAATATGACACGCAGAGAAATATAGGTAGCCCTGCCAACCACAGACGCTGGTGACTATCGCGAGGCTCCAAAGAAAGTGCGGTAATAGCGAAAACAGAGCCGTCTCGTATTATGTCGATACATCCGTTCCGTCGTCGTTTATTTTCCGCCTGTCTTGTACTATAGATGCCCTTTTATGGACATCTAACCTTGAGTTTGTCGTAATATTATTGGCAACCCTGTGACCTTGTCGTCCGCCTATTTGTAAATTTAAGATGTGAATGTGCACTTGTAATATAATGACATGAAGAAACACTCGAGTAGAATCATTTCAACTTCACAGAATACTTTGTGAACCATTACTTTTTTTCCTTCAGTCGATCTGAAATTGAGTTAGACGGAAAATATACTATTTCCCAACGCCAGCCCAAACGTGGCGGGGATTACGTTAGTTGCGGCAGCCTTGCTCCAATGAAGTTTATCATAGATTACATTTTAGAGAAGTTTTAGACAGCCGTTGTGTATATGAGGGTGTTTTCAGAAAGTTGAGAAGTTGGGATGCTTACTACTGATGATAAAATGTGTGATAGTGGGGTTCCTGTAGTCGCCTTTTAGTATATTTCCTCCTGAGGACCCGCTGAGGAGTTCCGGAATGAAGGTCGTAGGATGACGCAGGACTGTGTCACTGAACTATGACTACGTTAATATGGGTGCGATGGATAAAAAAAATCGGGCCATCTCCACTAACGTGAAACCGGCGGAGGAGCGAAGCATGCCGCGTATAAGTGTATGATGCGGTTTCGAAGTTATGATGAAGTGTATAATGCTGTTTCGATGCTGCGCCCTCCGCGTCACACACCCCGTAGACTTGGCGTTTTTGTTGGGGTACAGCTTTATAGCTTTGCTGTAAATGTCTCGTGTCTTTGAAGCAGGAAGTGTTCTCGCGCGAGGCGTTGCCGAACTACTGCCCCGGTGTGTTGTTTTAGTACGCGTTTTTACCCATGGAGATGAAACGTTCTAGGGCGACACGTTGGAAAACCATTACCCGCTGTGTTCATTTAGTACCGTGACTACATGAGATGACGACGACATCAGAAGCCGACAAAATCAGGCGCCGACAGCCCGAGCCCTTAAAGGAGTACTGACACGAAATTTCAAAGCTGAGATAACTATGTAAAACGCTTCCTTTTTATCAGGAGATATCTCCCAGCAAGTTTCAACAGCAACCGTTCAGCGAAACATATTTAAAATCCATTTTAATCTTCGCCTGCACGAGAAAGCCCAGAGCGGGCCTACGTGACATCATCTGCTACGTGCCCCAAACTGCCGACGTCGGGGCTCCCGTGACGAAGCCGACGCGCTGGCTGTGGTTGGCGCGCGCTGCTCGGGCGTGTGTACACGTCATGGTTTTGGGACTGACGTCATGCTGCCCGGGCCTGTGGGGACGGCGAAGACCTCGGCCGGTCTGGGCGCGCGCGTGCGCTCGCGCGCGCGCGCTTCCAGAGAGGCAGCGATACGGCAAGAATGGTGACGCCATGTCATACATGCTGTCATGGCGGCCGCTCGGCGTTTTTTTGTCGAAACCGAAACTGGCACGAATACACGACGCCGTAAACGAATGTTTACGCTGCGCTCGACCGTCTAATCTGTCATTCTATGATTAGTGGGCTGGTAGGCGCGCATAGCAGCGAAAAAAACGTAACATAAAAATTTCGTGTCAGTACTCCTTTAAGGTGCTTCGGTAAGAAAACAAGTTGCCCAGTTTGATGGTTCGTCTCAGAGTGAATCTCAGAGGAATAACATCTGAACAGCAGCTGCCGAATTTCGTATAGCCTGTCTTCCGCTATAATTCTTCAGTTGAAATGAAAGCGAAGTATTCTACATATAGCATCAAATGGTTCTTTCGTGGCGTGCAAGACCAGAAACTCCCAACGCGGCTAGGGAGGCGGAGCGCGGTTTTCACTCACGGAGCACAGTGTAGATAGCGCGGCGATAGCGTGCTATTGCCCAGCGTTCCCCGTGCTCACCCCGGCGGGCTCGTCGGCAGAACCCTTCTGTCTGCTTTGTCTTCTGCTTAGCGGCGCTGTTGGCCTGTTTTGGCGCTGCTTCGCGTCCGTTGCGCCCATATTCCGCACGGCTTGATTAACTTCTTCGACAGAACCTCCAGGGTGACCCGGGCTCGACGAAATTAAGTGGTCGTACGGCAACGATACGTTAAGGATTGGTTTGCAGGGCGGGAAAACAAAACGTAGAGACCACTTACAGACATCTGGCCGCTAGAAAAACGCCAACTTTTCCGCACGGCTTCTCACGAATGGGAATGCGTTTTCTAAATTGGTGAATACCAATGCGGTTGTGTTTCGACAGGTATTACAAAAGACGAATGGAGCAACTGTTTCTGATAAATAGCTATTATAAAAGTTCCGTCAACTTTCTCGCATTCTCAAACTTATGAAACTACTTGAAATCTATACAAATGGGAAAGACTAAGCCCACGAGTCCGATTGCTTTGGTGTCTGCGCTTGTGCCGTGCGGTGGTGTAGCCCCGAGCTAGCACATCAGGATGGCTAGGTATCGCTGTCTCATGCTTCGAAACACGCTCCTCTCCGGTTCCTTTCTTCCGACGCACCGTCGGGCAACAGCGGCGGCGTCCGCCGCTCGAGCCCGGCCATGGCCGAGGCTGCTGCGTTCGGGACGGCGCTCCTGCGAATGCCAGGTAAAGGCTAGCAGAATCTCTGCTTTCACTCTTTCTAAAGCCACGTGTGTGAATTCAAGTTACGTGGCTTGTGGTGTTGTTGTGGGGGTCGTCCACGGCTTTGCTTTGCAACCACCTTCACAGCGTGGATTGGAGCCAAGTTTTTTTGTCACAGAGTTAAGGACTCGCAAAAGATTATTATTAAAGGTCTCATATTATTGCTTCACCTAGCTCGTGGATCGATGCACCATTCGGTAGGCTATAAAGGTTAAACTGGAAGAATGAAAACAGCGCGACGGAGGGAACACAAGAAGGAAAAGACCCACAGGTAGTTGTTGCCACTCCTATGATTATGTAGGAAACAGCTCAAGTTATAACATCTTTGCAGCTTATTCGAACTTATTGCTTTACCCATTACTGTGTCATGCAGCCGTTACGTTATTCCTAGCGCAATGTCGTGCTATCGTAGTAAACCGCGAATATTTTATATCAGCGCGACGACATGTAATTGGCCAATCAGAGCTTCAGTTCAGCCTGATGAAACATGTGGGGATCCTGGCGCCCGAGCCATTCCGCGATCGCTAGGTTTGTCCGGTTGCGCGGCACTTTTACCCTCTTTACCCGAAACGCTGGCTCGTCTCGCCGCCGCTGTGTAGGGCCGAGCCGTCTTCTCAAAACTCCTGAATGAGGTGAAGGCTGCACCGACCGTTGCGACGATAAAACACTGTCGCGCAGTACGTTCTCCGCCCTGGTAGTGGAGCTAACCCCACCTCATTGGCCCGTTTTAATGATTGCCGAACTCCCCCTCTCGCCGGGACGCGAACGGGCGGCCTGCGCGGGGGTCCGTTAGGGGAGACGCTTCTAGGACGCCGAAGGCATTGGCCGAAGTTATGTGACGCTTTCTTTACCAGCCGGCTGCAACTCTGTTGCGAGGGCGAAAGCCCACCAGCCCTCCCGGCTGCCGGCCCGTGCCTAAGGCTGCTCCTGTTGTCCCTACGCTTGCACATAGTAAGGCGGTACATACAACTCGACGAAAACGCCGTGTGGTACGCGCCTGTGAGCGAATGGGCCGCGTCTTCCTCGCTGCTGCGAGCCGATCTGGCCAGCACGGTGATGCGCGCGCACAACGGTTGCACCGCGCCCCGGAGTTTGCCCTGGCCGAAGAGCCCACTGACTCTGCGCCGACGACGCGCGCACACTTGCGCGTGGCGCCCCATCGCCATTTTCACGTAAAGGAAAGTACGTACACGTACTGTAAATTGCGTAACTGGGACGTTGGTGTAACCTAAACGTCCTTTCTCCGTACCCTGAGCATATTCCTTTGTCACCCCTACTCCACCTGCCCAATAGAGGCGCTGTCAAGTTGGTGTGACGGCGCTTCAGTAACGTGAGCGTGCTGAGTTAGCTCGAACCCACGGTGGTTCCTCGCAGCGTGCGTGAGTGCCTGCCTTGCGCAACGATAGGGTTGTGCATACTGTGAGGTAGAGAGACCACAAACATTAGAACAGCTGATTCGTTTCGAGCGGTTACAAATGCTGTTTTAACAGTTTTTATACGAATGCAATGCCTTCTTAAGTCCTTTGCTTTAAATATTTGTTGTGACGCGAAGGAACACACGTCACTAAATTTCTCCTTGTTTTAATGATGTGTAAAAAGTTGTGTATGCGTAGAAATAGAATTGCAGCGGTGGATTTTCAAAACAATGAACATTATTCAGGGCGCAGTAGTTTCAGAAGGAGCTTCAACAGTGGCCTATACATGGAAAACTATTTTGTATGAATTTGCATAAAATTAAAAATTTCAAACCCGTGTGCAGTGCTTTGACGTAACCATTCATTCTAGTTATCCCACTCCATTGATTCAGATCGATGTTTGCCAGCTTAGTTAAAAGGATTCATTCCTTTTTGTTGAACTGAGATTTAGTTAGGCTCCAACCAATACAATGCAAAAAAGGCAAAAACCCGACGTTTCGAAGCCGGCTCGGCTTCTTCTTCAGGGGTGACAGTGGCCACGCTGCAGCTGCGTCTTATAGTCTCACATTTGCTGGCCTCGCACAAAGCCCCTCGCTGCGGCACGTAATCCGTGTGCGTACACCGTGGGGAGAGTGCCAAGCGAGCGATTAACATTCCCAGGTGTGCGTTGAATATGCCACGATTCGAGGAAAAGCCGCTTCCTCCAGTTCGTTTCCCTTTCGAGGATGGCCGTTCCGGGGAAGTCAATTTTGTGGTCGGCCACTTCGCAGTGTTCGGCGACTGCACTGCGGACTCTATTTTGTTTCCGGACGTCGTTCTTGTGTTGTCTAATCCTCTCCGGCAGGTTTTTGGTCTCACCGATGTACGAGGCGTCGCACCCCGCGCACGGGATGCGGTAGACGACCCCGGGTGCCTTCTCTATTGTCAGCCGGTCTTTGGGGCGGGGGATTAAGCGGCCTATAGTTGTCGAAGGCTTGTGGGCTATTTGTACTCCTACCCCTTTGAAAATGCGGGCCAACGCCTCGCTTGTTCCTGGAATATACGGCACCGGCACGCGTTTCAGGGGTCCGACGATTGAAGTTCTTGGAGAGTTTGTCCCCCTCTTCTGCTCTTTGCGGCGGGTCACGGAGTGAATGAACTTTTTCGGGTAGCCGTTTTTCTTGAGGTCCGCAAATACAAGGCTTACTTCTTTCTTACGTTCTGATTCGGACGAGCAAATTGCCTCAGCTCTGTTAATTAAAGACGACACAACTGAGGCTTTGTGGTTAGCGGGGTGGGCCGAATTAAAATGAAGGTAGCGGCCGGTGTGCGTAGGCTTCCTGTGAACGGAGAACACCAGGCCCCTGCCTCCTCTTGTCACTTGGGCGTCAAGAAAGGGAATGGAGCCGTCTCGTTCACATTCAACCGTGAACTGGATGGCGGGATGAACTGAATTTAGGCGTTTTTTCAGGCTGTCAACTGCGGAGGTCTTCACTATGCAGAAGCAGTCGTCTACATACCGAAGAAAAAGTTTTGGTTTCGGCCGGAAGGAGCTCAAAGCCTTCCCTTCCACGTGTTCCATCGTCAAGTTCGCCATTGTTACAGAGATGGCGGCCCCCATTGCGGTTCCAGTTTGTTGTTTGAAAATTTGCCCATTATGCGAAAAATATGTGCTGGCCAAGCAGAACTCGAGTAGGCGGCATATCTCGTCGGCAGTGAGCGGAGTCCTTTCTTTTAGGGTTGCGTCATTTTCGAGGGCAGTTCGGGCCGCGGATACAGCCAGCGGTACAGGAACACTAGTGAACAATGACATGACGTCGAACGAGACCAGGCTCTCGTCTTCGTCAATGCACACCTGTGACGCAGGTTGCACGAAGTGTCTGGAGTTGCGTACATGAGTCGCGGTCTTCCCGGCGAGGGGGGCGAGGATGCGGTGCAGGAAATTTGTAAGGGCTCGGCACGGGGTTGATGTGAAGTCTACGATCGGGCGAAGGGGGGCGCCAGGTTTGTGGATCTTCGGTAATCCGTAGAAACTAGGTGCGGAGCCGTTTCGACAGATCAAGCGAAGGTATAGAATTTTTTGTTCCGGGTGGTTCTTGAAAATCGCCGCGAGTAACTTGTTCAGCTGCGTCTGCGTTTGGTTTGTAGGATCCCTCTTTAACTTCGTATACTCGTCTCCGTCCAAGAGAGCCGAAACCTTCCGGTCGTAGTCCTGACGGTCTAACACCACCGTCGAGTTGCCCTTGTCGGCAGGTAGGATGACAATGCTTTCGTCTTTTCGAAGTTCCTGGAGTGCTCGGTTTTCCTCTGCGGTCAAATTTTTTCCCATTTTAAGCGGCAATTTCGATAGGAGGCCAATCGATTTAAGTCTTATTTCATCTCGGGCGTGCAGCTGTACTTGTTGAACGGCTTCCTCTACCGCGGCAACGACCTTTGCAAGGGGGGGGCTCGTAGCCACATTGTAGCTCTGTCCTTTGGCCAGAACAGAAGTTTGCTCCTGAGTGAGAGTGCGGGATGACAGGTTGGTCACAAAACGTTGATCTTGAGCAATTTGGGGCGAGGGCCTTATCGACAAACAAGAAAGTTTCTTATCTTGCGTGATCCGGCGTTTGTCCGCAGTTGATGCCGCCACGCTGTCAGCAAACTCGTCGACGGAGGCCATCAGTCCGGGGAGGCGGTGCTCCAGTTGGCGCTTGGCAAAGAACAGGTCCAGTTCTTTCTTCCTGATGGCGGCGTTGCATTCGTGGAGGCGGGCATTGACGAGTCGATGTTCGGCTTTAGTGATGATATTCAGGCCCTCGGGGGTCGACACGGGCCGTTTCAGGCGCAGGCTCTCAGGGACGACTTTCCTTTCTTTACAGGTGCGGTTGAAGTCAAGATGAGTTTTGAAGACGGAGATTCCTTCCTTGATGCGTATGTAGCGCTTGACGAGCTGCATGGTGTCATGGCCAAAGCCTTGGCTGATAGACTTGAAAGTGAACATTTCGACAGACTTCTGTCTGGTTGGGAAATTACTGAACTGAGATTTAGTTAGGCTCCAACCAATACAATGCAAAAAAGGCAAAAACCCGACGTTTCGAAGCCGCCTCGGCTTCTTCAGGGGTGACAGTGGCCACGCTGCAGCTGCGTCTTATAGTCTCACATTTGCTGGCCTCGCACAAAGCCCCTCGCTGCGGCACGTAATCCGTGTGCGTACACCGTGGGGAGAGTGCCAAGCGAGCGATTAACATTCCCAGGTGTGCGTTGAATATGCCACGATTCGAGGAAAAGCCGCTTCCTCCAGTTCGTTTCCCTTTCGAGGATGGCCGTTCCGGGGAAGTCAATTTTGTGGTCGGCCACTTCGCAGTGTTCGGCGACTGCACTGCGGACTCTATTTTGTTTCCGGACGTCGTTCTTGTGTTGTCTAATCCTCTCCGGCAGGTTTTTGGTCTCACCGATGTACGAGGCGTCGCACCCCGCGCACGGGATGCGGTAGACGACCCCGGGTGCCTTCTCTATTGTCAGCCGGTCTTTGGGGCGGGGGATTAAGCGGCCTATAGTTGTCGAAGGCTTGTGGGCTATTTGTACTCCTACCCCTTTGAAAATGCGGGCCAAGGCCTCGCTTGTTCCTGGAATATACGGCACCGGCACGCGTTTCAGGGGTCCGACGATTGAAGTTCTTGGAGAGTTTGTCCCCCTCTTCTGCTCTTTGCGGCGGGTCACGGAGTGAATGAACTTTTTCGGGTAGCCGTTTTTCTTGAGGTCCGCAAATACAAGGCTTACTTCTTTCTTACGTTCTGATTCGGACGAGCAAATTGCCTCAGCTCTGTTAATTAAAGACGACACAACTGAGGCTTTGTGGTTAGCGGGGTGGGCCGAATTAAAATGAAGGTAGCGGCCGGTGTGCGTAGGCTTCCTGTGAACGGAGAACACCAGGCCCCTGCCTCCTCTTGTCACTTGGGCGTCAAGAAAGGGAATGGAGCCGTCTCGTTCACATTCAACCGTGAACTGGATGGCGGGATGAACTGAATTTAGGCGTTTTTTCAGGCTGTCAACTGCGGAGGTCTTCACTATGCAGAAGCAGTCGTCTACATACCGAAGAAAAAGTTTTGGTTTCGGCCGGAAGGAGCTCAAAGCCTTCCCTTCCACGTGTTCCATCGTCAAGTTCGCCATTGTTACAGAGATGGCGGCCCCCATTGCGGTTCCAGTTTGTTGTTTGAAAATTTGCCCATTATGCGAAAAATATGTGCTGGCCAAGCAGAACTCGAGTAGGCGGCATATCTCGTCGGCAGTGAGCGGCGTCCTTTCTTTTAGGGTTGCGTCATTTTCGAGGGCAGTTCGGGCCGCGGATACAGCCAGCGGTACAGGAACACTAGTGAACAATGACACGACGTCGAACGAGACGAGCCTCTCGTCTTCGTCAATGCACACCTGTGACGCAAGTTGCACGAAGTGTCTGGAGTTGCGTACATGAGTCGCGGTCTTCCCGGCGAGGGGGGCGAGGATGCGGTGCAGGAAATTTGAAAGGGCTCGGCACGGGGATGATGTGAAGTCTACGATCGGGCGAAGGGGGGCGCCAGGTTTGTGGATCTTCGGTAATCCGTAGAAACTAGGTGCGGAGCCGTTTCGACAGATCAAGCGAAGGTATAGAATTTTTTGTTCCGGGTGGTTCTTGAAAATCGCTGCGAGTAACTTGTTCAGCTGCGTCTGCGTTTGGTTTGTAGGATCCCTCTTTAACTTCGTATACTCGTCTCCGTCCAAGAGAGCCGAAACCTTCCGGTCGTAGTCCTAACACCACCGTCGAGTTGCCCTTGTCGGCAGGTAGGATGACAATGCTTTCGTCTTTTCGAAGTTCCTGGAGTGCTCGGTTTTCCTCTGCGGTCAAATTTTTTCCCATTTTAAGCGGCAATTTCGATAGGAGGCCAATCGATTTAAGTCTTATTTCATCTCGGGCGTGCGGCTGTACTTGTTGAGACGCAGACTATAAGACGCAGCTGCAGCGTGGCCACTGTCACCCCTGAAGAAGATGCCGAGCCGGCTTCGAAACGTCGGGTTTTTGCCTTTTTTGCATTGTATTGGTTGGAGCCTAACTAAATCTCAGTTCAGTAATTTCCCAACCAGACAGAAGTCTGTCGAAATGTTCACTTTGAAATTCCTTTTTGTTGCATCATTGGGGGTCCCTGTTTCAAACTTTTATCACCGAAAGGTATTCATACTGACGTACGCGCTTTCTAAGACTATTCGAATGTTCCCTTCGCATTTTTCTAACTTCTAAGATACCACGTCACAAGCCTTCTACGTTTAAAAAGCTGACAGGACTACCTCACATTGGTCGGCGCTCTACTCACGTTTTTTGGCGCAGGAGTAGTTGTGGTAGTGGTCGTTGTTGTAGTGGTCGTGGTTGTGGTAGTAGTTGTAGTGGTGGTCGTCGTGGTTGTAGTGGTTGTCGTTGTTGTAGTGGTTGTGGTTGTAGTAGTAGTAGTTGTTGTAGTGGTTGTTGTCGTGGTTGTGGTTGTAGTTGTTGTCGTTGTGGTGGTTGTAGTAGTTGTGGTAGATGTAGTGGTTGTTGTAGTGGTTGTGGTTGTAGTTGTCGTGGTTGTGGTTGTAGTATTGGTTATTGTTGTGGTTGTAGTGGTCATGGTGGTAGTAGTAGTCGTCGTAGTGGACGTGGTGTTGGTGGGAGTGGTCGTGGTGGTCATGGAGGTGGTGGGCGTTGTTGCGGTGGAGGTAGCGGTTGTGGTGCTGCTTGTTCTCAGCGATGTCGCCATTGCACTAGATCTTGTCGTGGGCATGGTAGTTGTTGTTGCGATTGAGACAGCGGTTGTGATGCTGCTTGTTCTGAGCGACGTGGCTATTGTAATAGGTCTTGTTGTGGACTTGGTGGTCGTTGTTGCGGTTGAAGTACTGCTTGTTCTGAGCGACGTGGCTGTTGTAATAGGTCTTGTAGTGGACGAAGTGGTCGTTGTTGCGGTTGAGGTTGCGGTTGTGGTGCTGCTTGTTCTCAGCGATGTCGCTATTGCAATAGGTGTTCCCGAAGAGCTGCTGCTTGCGAGGGGTAAAGGTGTCGTGGTTGTGGTTGTAGTGGTGGTCACTGTTGTGGTCGTTGTTGTGGTCGTGGTTGTAGTTGTAGTTGTGGTTGTAGTTGTTGTGGTCGTGGTCGGGGTTGTGATCCTGGTTGTAGTGGTTGTTTTTCTAGTTGTAGTAGTAGTCATCATAGTGGTAGACGTGGTGGTCGTTGTTGTGGTTGAGGTAGCGGTCGTGATGCTTCTTGTGCTCGGCAATGTGACTATTCCAATAGGTCTTCCCGAAGAGCTGCTGCCTGCGAGGGGCAAAAAACATATTTCGGTGAGATTCAACTTTTAAAAAGGCATTGGGGCATCATATCAATGATGTAGGTTTGATTTTAAATTGCGAGACCTACTACTCTCGCGATTTGCATTATGCACTAGTATATGCAGTTTTAAATCAAAGGCCGTGAAGGTATAAGAGCGCAAGCCTTACTATTTATTTAATGCTATTTTTAAAATGAGATAAGGTAGCGCACTTCTGTGCAGTGATCCGTCTGCAGAATGCCTTTTCGCACTTTGGACGGAGTGGACACGGCAGCACCGCCGTGACAATGTTGCCTTACGTGCCTCTACTTGTGCAGGTTTTGACGGAATGGTTCGTCGCGGAAGGAGCAGCGGCCCTTGTTATCGCCGCACAACAGGACCAATGGACCCCAATGAAGAGTGCGCACCAACCATCGAAGGAACGCATGCCCTGCGCAACTAGATCGCCTGTGGTGACAACGATGCTGTGCCACGTGGACTTCGTCGACTGCGCACCCCCGTGGAGCACGATGACGTCCTTGGCCTCCCCGATGGCAAGCCGCCCGGAGCACATAAAAGCAAGGGCCACCAGCTCAACCTTCAGTGGACACGGCAGCACCGCCGTGACAATGTCGCCTTACGTGCCTCTACTTGTGCAGGTTGGTGACAGAAAGTATGGCTTTCGTAGTAACTGTCTCTGCCTGATTGTGCTGCCGTGTCCACACACTGTTCTTGGTTGCTTGAATGATTGTGTGTCGGTTGTAAGCCTGTTACTGAAGTTGTCCGGTGACGTAGAGGAAAATCCTGGGCCTGAGATTGAAAAAATGCTGGAGGAAATATTAAGTAACCAGAGTAAATTACTAGCAAAAGTTAATGAAATTCAGGCAAGGCAGACATCTACGGATGCCAGCATTTCTGACATGCGTGTTAGGCTCCAGGCTATTGAAAAACAACTTGAAGGATTGGGTGTAACAGAGAACCGGCTTGCAACGATAGAATCAAGTGTTGGTCGCCACGACAGCGAATTGACGGTTCTTGCCAGGCAGATCGATGACTTAGATAACCGTTCTAGACGCAACAATCTTATTGTACGCGGAGTGGAAGAAGAAGAATCTGAGGACGAGGCAGTAGTCTTAAGTAAAGTGAATGATGATATATTTGGCAAATTACTTGGCTCAAAGTGTAGCTCCATTGGGAGAATTCATCGTCTAGGAAAGAAAATACCTGAAAGAGACCGACCGGTCATCTTGAAAGTAGCAGATTTCAGGGACAAAGCCAAAATACTGAAAAACTGCCGTAACCTCAAGGGGACACAGTTCAGTATCAGCGAAGATTACTCTAAACGAGTTGTTGAAATCAGAAACAAACTATGGATTTCATCAGCGGACGAAAGAGCAAAGGGAGCAAAGACTAAACTAATTTTCGATAAACTCAAAGTAAACAACGTTCTTTACGGCTGGAATGAAGCCACCAACGAGCGGTTCAAGTATGCTAGCTCAGGTCTCACCAGCTCTGACTGACGCAAATCGCGACCAACAGAATCTGTTAAGGTTATTAATGTAAATACCAGAAGTTTGTTGAATAAAGCTGATGCAGTTGAAGCTGCAATTATGGAGCATGCACCGGATATAATAGTCGTTACAGAGACTTGGTTACATACGGATGTAGCAGATTCGGAAGTAACACCTCCAGGTTACATAATTGTTAGAAAAGACCGGCAAGGAAGAGGTGGTGGTGTTGCGTTTCTTATTAAAGACAACATTAGGTTTTCAGTGTTGGATGATAACTGTGACATAGAAATGTTGTGGATTAGGACCAGATTCAGCCAGCGAACTGTGTCTATTGGGGGATTTATAGAGCGCCGAATTCTCCTCTACATATAACCACAAAGCTAAGAAATTTCATGGACTCTAATTTTAGCCTCCAAGATAACGTTTTGTTATTAGGGGACTTCAACCTACCGGGTGTTAATTGGCTATCCCAGTCTCCTGGATCGGAACAAGTTGCATGTTCTGAGCAACTACTAGAGCTGGCATTCTCTTACAGGCTAACGCAAATTGTCACTGAATTTACTCGGGTAGGTACTACAAGGTCATCTATCCTTGATTTGGTTTTCATGTCCCCAAGGCTGTTGCCGTTTCTCAGCGGTTGTGAAGTTGTAGAGGGCCTGTCGGACCACAGAATGATAGTAACGCACCTAGCAATGTCGCCAGACACCTTGGGTAAACCCACATTTAGCACTGCATTGAATTTTATGGCGGCTGATGATGTGTCTATTTTGAACTATCTTGATAGGTCCTTTGATGAATTTCAGGTCCTTTACAACACTGACTGCAGCACTGATAGGCTATGGCATTTCTTTTCGAATGTTGTGGGGAAGTGCATAGACAGCTATGTCCTCAGGATTAGAAAACGCATTTGTAAAGCCAATCCCTGGATTACCAGAGAAATCATTCACGCAAAAAGAAAACTAAAACGGAAACAAAAATCTTCTGCGAAAAATCGTACCCCTGAAACAACAGCTTGCATTACTTCAATGAGACAAGAACTGAAACGCTGATCAAGCAATCCAGGGATAGGTTTTTCAATGTGACATTGACGAAATACTTGAAGGAAGCTCCTTCGAAGTTCTGGCGCTTTATAACTCCCCCAGAAAACTCCCCGAAGCCACCTGAAATTACTCAACAACGTGTTGATGATTTCAATTCCTTTTTTGCTTCAGTGTTTACGAGTGACAATGGTATTTTGCCCGAGTTTTCTACGTCATCGATGCAGCGGCCGATTAATGATGTAGTAATCAGCGAAGAGGGTGTCTTAAATCTTTTACTTAATATCAATACAAAAAAAGCCCCAGCCCTGATGGTATACCAAACGAATTTCTGTACAGATACGCTGAATGGGTGTCTCGCTTCCTTACAAAAATATTTCAGTCGTCCCTGCGCAGTGGCTCTTTCCCATCAGCGTGGAAGCGGGCTAAAATTACCCCTGTTCACAAAAGTGGCTCCATTCTGGACGAGCGCACCTACCGTCCTATTTCGCTGATCAGCACATGTTCAAAGATACTCGAACTGTGTGTACGAGATTTAGGCGCACGTTAAAGATCCCCAGGTGGTCAAAATTAATCCGGAGCCCTCCACTACGGCGCGCCTCATCGCCTGCGTTGCGTCGGTGCGTTAAACCCTTCAATCAATCAATCAAGATACTCGAACACATTATTAACAAACACCTGATGTCCTATCTTGATGCGCACAATCTATTATTTTCGAAGCAGCATGGATTCCGCCGAGGCTTATCTACAACAACACAGTTAATCGAATTCGTTCACGATCTTTCAAAAACAATCAATTCGGTGGTCAAACTGATGTGGTATATTTGGATTTCTCTAAAGCATTTGATAAAGTGTCGCACTCGAAGCTACTGTTTAAAATTGACAAAACGTTTCAAAATAATCACTTGACTAAATGGTTTTCGTCCTATCTCAGCTCTCGTCAGCAGTTCGTTCAAATAAAAGACAAACAGTCTAGAGCAGTTGCAGTTAATTCCGGAGTTCCCCAGGGGAGTGTACTGGGTCCCCTTTTATTTTTGCTATATATAAATTACCTACCAAATCGCGTCACGGTCCCGATAAGGTTGTTTGCCGACGACTGTGTTGTTTATAGCAGAATCGAGACTGAAGACGACCAAGTTAACCTAAACAACAATCTTCAAAGAATAAAAGATTGGTGCAAAGAATGGCAAATGACTTTGAACGCAGAAAAAACAGTCTCTATGTCTACAACCTGGAAGAAAGCACCTCTAAATTACGATTACCAGATTGACAATGCTAGCCTTAGGCGTGTACAAAACTATAAATATCTTGGGTTATGGTTTACGCCCGACCTCCGGTGGAACACTCATGTTGATTATGTGTGCTCCAGTGCTACTAAGACATTGTATAGCCTTAGGCGTAACCTTTATAGCGCCCCATCTGATATAAAGTGCCTAGCTTACAAAACCCTAGTGAGGCCTATTATCGAATAATGTAAAATTGTCTGGGACCCTTACACGCAGTCAAACTGCAACAAAATAGCAAAAATACAGCGACTTGCCGCGAGATTTATTTTTAATAAATAACGCCTACATCATTCACCTACTGAACTTTGTAGAACAGCGGGCCTGGATAGTCTGGAAATTAGGTCGAGGATTGAGCGTCTGAAATTCCTCTTCCAGTTAATTCATAATCATTTTAAACTAAACTATTCAGATTTCTTCCAGGTCAACACACAAGAACACTCCAGACATCGCCATAGTATGTACATACCACCCCTAGCCCCACGTAGCGACTGCTTTAAGTTCAGTCATTTCCCACGTGCTATTGAAGATTGGAATATGTTGCCGAAGTCTATAATTGGTTGTTCCTCGCTTCCATCATTTGAACAGAATCTAAAACGGCTATTTCCTGAATAACAGTGACAAATGCGTTTCGTTGTGTGCATGCGTGTGTACTTTTTGTTGGTCGCAGGAGACTGCAGTAGTTGTTTTTCAAATCTTCAGCGTGGTGCAAAAGTGCCGCCTCAAAGGCGTCATGTACTGTTTTGCGCGTATGTATTACACTGCATGTGTGTTACATTTCTTGTTATGTATAACTTCGAGCTGCTGCTCAGAATAATACCGGGAAATTATCTCAAGACCTGTACTCTACCATTTTTTTCGCAAATAATTTTGTACTTCCACCCTGTAATGACCCACCTCTGGGCTAACAGTATAAATAAATGAAATGAAATGAAATTTTCAGCTGATTTTTATATTTGTAGGATTATACGATTTTGCGGGTGTTTGAAGACTGGCAAGCAAAAAATTGCTGCACACCAAGCATTTACTGATATATTTACATATACTGTAGAAATTTGGAAGATCACTAAAAAGGTCCAACGTAAACCGTGGACGACTCAATGAGCAATAAATCGCAAGATGATAGGTGTAACATTAAGAGACAAGAAGAGAGTGGACTGGGTCAGGGAACAAAACGCGTGTTAAGGACATATTAGTACAAATTGAGAAGATATGGGCGTGGGCCAGGCTTGCACTGCGAAGGCAAGATAACCGTTGGTCATTAAGGGTAACAGAGTGGATCCCTAGAAAAGGCAAGCGTGGCAGGGGGCGGCAGAAAGTTAGATGGGAAGATGAGATCGAGATGTTTGCGGGTATAAGTTGGTCGAAGTTAGCCCAGGACGGGGATAATTGCAGATCTATGTGAAAAGCCTTTGCCCTGCAGTGGGCGTGTATAGGCTGCTGCTGCTCATGGTGATGATGATGATGATGATGATACCGTAGAGGCCTTATCGTAGGATATTGAGTGAGCAGGATAACAAAGTCATGACTGCGAGTTTTAGCGTGCAAAAAGGATCGGTAAAGGAGCATATAAATTTAATAAAACAACAGGTAAGCAACGGAAGCCAATTGATTGATTGATTCATTGATTGATTGTATGGTTTAACGCGCCGCCATTACACAGGCTATGAGGCACGCCATTGTGCAAGGCTCCGGATAAATTTTAACCACCTGGGGATTTATTATGGCCACCGAAATCTCGAACACATGTTTTGTCGCTTTTAACCTCCATCATGAAAGCGGCTGCCGCGGCCAGAATTCTTACCGACGTCCTTGGGATCACCAGAACAAAGCCTTAGTCACTGAACCACCCCGCCGGGACTTTACAACAGAAAGGAAATGCATCTCGCAGTTTGCAGTAGTTTGAAGGCTATACAAGGAAATAAAATTGGCAACAAAATTTGATATAACATACTCAGGATATCGTAGAGCTTTAAGGGGGCTGTTGAATCCCCCGTGTGGAGTATGGGCTGTCAACATCCCAATCATCATCTTAACCATGTACATGATCGTGTGAATAGCGGGCAGAATCTCGTTCCTGTCAGCCATGATACCGAACCCTGCTGCCTGTCTCCTCTCGCCCTAACATTTGGTGCCGACAAACCCGGGAAGAAGACCAAACCGTCCACCGCCGACTCAGCCTGAGCCACCTGGAACCATGGCTGGTAGTGACATAATACCGACCAACGACTCCCTCTAAGGCACTGACGCCAACACTGGGGTTCCTACCATCGGCCTCGAGGGACGATTGACTAAGGAAACTCAACCGACACCGGGCGCGGCCATATTCGGTGCACCGAAGGAAAGGGACCACAACTCTCCGGCTGATTCAGACACGCAACGTCCCGTCCAGTCCACCAGGCTTGTCACAAGCAGTACCGCTACCGAAGAGCAAGCTGCTGAGCTGGACGCTCTGCGTTCATTGTGGAAGCATATCCGTGCTGATTTCGAAAGAATTCTTACCAATTTCGACCGAATATTGTCCTCACCGAATCACCGCTTACCCAAAATTGGAAGCTAACTTAACCTCCAACAAATAAGAAGTGGTCGAACCGAATTGGATTCCGATATTTTCAACCTGATCGAAGAAATTGAGCAGGAGGTTGAGTAGGCGGATCCCTACACCATTGCATTTCAAAGCGAACGCCTACCTCACCCATTGAATAGAGAGCCTCAAAAACAGGCAGCCTTTAGACATCAAATCTACATCAGTTTCCGAAACGACCATCTTCCTCAACACCCCGAGAGAGCTCAGCTGGCAACGCGAAGCACCATTTCATTTTTCAGTGTGTGCTACTCAAGAGTATAGTAAACTTCCCGTTTCAGAATTATTTTTTTGGTCAGGTGGCTGAATTTATGAGACACACACAGACCGACGGGAAACACACAGAACACAGATATGCGTACGCACGAACGCACATCACGCACACACACATACATACGTACATACATACATACTAAGAGAGTCGGTGAGAACGCTTGAGGTCCGCTTTATTTGCGTGGACTGGGCATGGCCACAAAAGAACAGCAACCATTCCAACAGCGCTAATGATGATCACCCGTCGAGAAGGAAGATGAAATGAGATGATGATGAACGCGCACAATGTACAAACGACAACGAAGCATAAAAAACTCCCACCTCCCCTCGCGGGAACCCCTTTGTAGATGCGACGCATAGGGGGTGTCGCGGAAAGGACCGAGCCGGGACCACGAACGGGAGCCGCCGCTTGATTGGGACAGGATGCAACACTATGTACATTGATGATGATAGCAGTGCACGCTTAGTTCGAGCGCACGGTCTCTTCTTCCTCCTCGCTACTAATTCCAACATCCTCCCGACCTCAAAGAAAGGAGTTAAACTATAATATCAGGCACTGCGTTATCGTTCCAATGTTCGGGGTTAACACAAAGCCAAGTCGGTGGAGTCCAATGTCAGTCCGGGGCAGCGCCGAGCGCACTTTCTCCGCCACCGGTGCTTGTATCGTCTGCCCAAACGACGGAGTGTAGAGTGGAGCCATGTGAGGTAGGGCACACAGCTCGCTCTGTCAGCGCAACAGTGCATAGGAAGCCCATCGCGCGAAGAGTCCACCTGAAGTCGTTGAGACGCCTTGAGGCGGTGTGGGATCTGGCCTGCATATCGTTGCTTGGAATGTTTCCCCGTTTTTCGTCTGGTCACCTTCTTCACTGCCGTTGTGCGAGTGGTTCTCTTCGGACAGAAAATCCAGAAGATGCCCCTCTTTTGCCGTTCTTCTTGGTATTTGATGCTTCTCCCTTTTTCTCCCTGTTTGCGCTTTAGTCGCGTCCTGTATTCATTTTGGGTTGTAGGTTTCGCATGCCCCCTACAATCAATAACGTTAGCATTTGTTGAAGCCTTTCGGTTCGCGACGACAGGAGATACCGTGCGGGGTAGCCGGTCGTTTCCTAAGTCGGATTCGGGTAATTCACCTTTGGGGTTCTGGCGGTTCAACGTTTCTGGCCGTGCTGAAGGCAATAAAGCGCTATTTGTAAAATTACCGGTGTCCGATTCTCGCTTAAGGTCCTGTTCCAGTTCGCCTATCAAGATTATGCTGGGATTATCGTTGCATGCTTCGTCAGTTACGCCCATCAGTAATGCCGCCGACCTGCCGAGAGACGTGCTGTCACTGTTTGAACCGTAATCAGAAACGAAGGTGCGCCTCCATGGTTCAGATTTCGTCTCATTCGCTCGCGAATCGTGCTTTTTAGAGACGATCGCAAATCCTTAATAACTCCTCCCAACTTCCATTTTGTCGTTACGATGGTGTTTGCCCATGTTTCGGCCTTTTGTTTCCGCGACAATGTTTCCGCGACAATGTTTCCGCGACAATCTTCTCAATGGCAACGAGGTCTTCGATTTTTCCGTCCGTTTCCTTGAGCGCTTGCTCTTTCTCTATCAAAGACTGGTTCCAGCTAGAGAGCTGCCCTAGCGAGGGCGGTCCATAAGAAAGATGCAGCTCAACTTCCCTAATAATTGTGGAGACTTCGTCACGTAGCTGAAGTCGTTGGCTTATAAGCTCCTCTATTGTTCTCCTCGGCGTTATGCAGTCCACAAAATCGTTGGTAGGTAGGCGTTCCTTTGTATGGCCACGAAGTACACCGTCGTTACAACGTATGAAGGTGGTGTCTTCATCGTGAATGCATGTGCTTGAAGCTCGTTCCTTCCATGTCGTTTCTATAATGGTGCTTGAAGCTCGTTCTGCGTCAGGTCCAACAGTCCTCGCCCCACGGCTCACGTTGTCGTTGGTTGGAAGCCCGCTCGGACCTTCCACCGTTGAGTTCCCTTGGCGCGGCTCCAGACGAGGACACAAATGCGCCGGTGAAAACTTCCTCTCGAAGGTCGATGGGGCCGGCGCTCGTTATAGTGTCTCACGTCTGTGAAAGCCGCTTTTCCCGGGTTTCCGCACCATGTCGCGGAAAGGACCGAGCCGGGACCAGGAACGGGAGCCACCGCTTTATTGGACAGGATGGAGCACTATGTACAATGATGATGATAGTAGTGCACGCTTCGTTCGAGCGCACGGTCTCTTCTTCCTCCTCGCTACTAATTCCAACATGTTTCTCCCGGCCACAAAAGAGTGAAACAACGTCCACACGTAGCAAGCGGCTCCTGGCCTAAACACTGCACTATAATTCTCGGTAAAAATCTAGCGTGCGTGCCAGTTCCGTCTAGACCGTCCTTTTTTCCGTTGGGTTTCCGTTCGGTATGGTTCCTTGTTTTCTTTCGACGTATGCTGCTTAGAAACGACGTTGGTTCTGACGTGTTCAGATTGTCATTGAAACAGTGCCTGCTGTGCTGACGGTTCCGGTAACCATTCATGTACTCGCACACCGCTGAATCAGTTAGCGAAGCAGCTCCTCTCTTCAGCATAGAATGCGCCCTAACACTGTCTTCGCAATCACAATTCATAGGCTGTGACTCATTTCACACGTCGGCAACTTGTAAACTCTGGGGCGATGTCGACAATTGACTCAGTTCCTTAAGAGTTGTATGTCTGCGCTCACGCATCCGGCATCTGTTGTCTGGCTCCGGGTAACTCAGATGCTTGCTGGATAGCCTTTGACCCTGTAAGTCCACTTCAAAACCCTTATGTTCCCTTGCTTCCTTTCTTTCTGTGGTGTGCTGTGAGATGGATGCAGCACCTGGAGATAGGACAATAACGCTGCTGTGTAGACTCCATGCAGGGTCCCCTATTGATTTGTCGTTGCGGGGCACTTGCGTACTAAGCACGCAAGACACTCCTGCCGTTGTCTGATCCGAAGGATTCGGTTGCCGTACAGGGCCTTGAATCGTCCATCCGAGCGAGGTCTTCATAGCTACTAAGCCTTGCACTTGATCGCCGCGAATGAAGTCCCCTGTCATTATTGTCCACAGCTGGTGAGATCCTACGAGCAGCTCGATGCCTTGGTCCTTACAATTTTGGGGAACGGTACGTTCGTCAGCAAGTCTCAAGCCAAACTTCCGTAGATGTTTCACGAAAGCACCGTTCATTTCCGTATTTGGGGCGTTCGAACAAATCGTTGGTACAGCAATTGCACGCACCACATGCTCGGCGTCGTCGAACTGGCTGCGTAGTCTCAGCTCCACTATTTTGCGCCGTCTTTCTTCCGAAGGAACAGCCGACGCAAATGAGTTTACAGTTAGGCTTGTCTCCCCCGCAACCTTCACTCCGAACTTCTCCACGAGGTCTTTCTTGAGAAATGTTCGCTGGCTGCCACTGCCCAAAATGCCTCGTATGTAACATGCTCCGTTGGGACCGATGATCCACGACCGGAAGGTCTGGAGGTAAATGCCCTCGCCCAACTGGCAGCTAGTGACGGCAGGTGATGCTGACTTGGCGTCGTGCGTCTGCACCGGGGCTTTGCAGGTCGGGTCAGTGTGCGCCTCGTCTCTCTTTGACATGATGGTTGCGTGCCTTCCCTTGCATGTCGTACACCTTATCTTTCGTCGGCACTCCTTTGATCGATGGCCCGTCATAGTGCATCTATAGCATCGCATAGCTTTCGCTAGCCGCTTCTTCTTTCCAGGAATGCTCATAGAAGCATGCCATGCCTCGGTCACGTGCTTTGGCGATCTGCAAAAAAGCACACGTTTCGTTTGAGCATCACATCTTGGTAGGTGTGTAGAACGGACGTTGACGTTGATTGCCCGTTACGTTGGAAGGGGTGACTCGATTCGGTAGGAGTCGCCACTGGAGCACATTGCTCTCTTGCATCCAGTTCGATTTGCGTGTACCGCAAGAGTTGCTCCAGCTGCCGGCAAGCCGTTTCGTTTTCCTCCCCGACGAAGATGGTGTCATGGCCGTTGATATGTTCTGGAGGCGGACGTGTCGGTGAAACACCACGACGATCTCTTCCGGCAAAACCTCGAGCAAAATGTCGTACAGCATCGCGGCAAAGCTGCTCGTTGGAACGTCCAATGCGTTTAGGCAGCGGACGTTCAGCTGGACGCACTCGTAAAGTCTGCGCAGCTCTCTCTCCTCCGAGAGAGCCGTCACGTGTTGCAGCTCGCGGAGGTTTCTAAAATGCCGCTGTACGATCCGGCGGTTTTCCCTGAACCCGTCCTGGAGCTGCTGGATGGCAGTCTCATAGCACGCCTCCGTTGTTGGCAGTCCGGCGATGGCAGATGCTGCGTCACCTTCCAGGTAGTTTTGGAGGTAGTGAAACTTCTCGGTGGTGGTTAAAGCCTGGTTGGTGTGGACTGCGCCGTTGAATCGCTCCCAAAACGACGTCCAGCTACACACGTCTCCATTAAAGGGCTGGATGGTGAGCATGGGCAGACCGGTTCCAGAGATCTGGGATGGAATCGTCGTTGGGGCCTGTGGCGTGCTAATCGCAGCCGAGGGGGCAGGTTGCGCCGTGCCGCTGACGCCGAGTTCCTCGGGCCGGTACGTAAGGCGAGTCAGAGCCTGGAGCGTCTGGTCGTTGTAATGGGCCGCCGACTCGTATTCCCTTTCCAGCTCCTCGACAGGAACCGCGCCTTCGACCTGGGTGTCGATCTTGGTAAGCTCCTAGCGGCTAGCCATGAGCTTGTCCAATACCTTCCGGAGCGCGAGCCGGTCGGAGCAGCCGCTCTCGATGAGTGCTGTCACCTCTGTCGAAATTTTCGTCGGTTGGGCTCGCTTTGCAGCGCGTTTCGCCTTCAGCCGGTCCATCGTTCGGCGAAAAAGTCCGGCTTACTCGCTTGGTAGGCAGCCCGGTCCGCGCGTTCTCTCCCTGGGTGCGGTTCCGAGAACGACGACGTTGCTTGGGCGACCGCTTCTAGAAGAAACTCGTCGTCGCCGTCTCTCGTTGGCCACGTCGGTGGGAGCCGCTCGTTTCCCGGGTTTCGGCACCAAATGTTGCGGATCGGACACCTCGTTGCGGGTGCGCCGCCAGGAGACGAAACCGTGGGTCCCCTGTTCGAACGACCCTTTTAATGGCGATGACTTAGTTACAATGATGACGATACTAATGTGATCGAGCCAGGAGCCACACCTTCTTCCTCTTCTTCGCAATTCCCAACAGGGGGTTCACGTTGCAGCATTGGACAGCGGAGGAACGATAGAGTGGAGCGGCGCAGGCACCGCGTTTTATAGCGCGCATAACGGTGAGGGGACGCGCCGGCGCCAGTGCGTCTGCCGCGGCTATGACGCAACACAATCCAACACAATCCACTTTAATCCAACCCAATCCAATCCAATCGAAGCCAAGCCAAGCCAATCCATTCGAATCCAATCCAATTCCCCTCGCGAGAGAGTGTTCGCTATCGGAGAGCAGGGGGGTGAGCGGCGGAGAGCGCAGCTCACGCGGCGAGGAGAATGGGGGAGGGGCGGACGCCGACAACAACGCCGACGATGCCGGATGCAGGGACAATGCGAGTGAATGAGATGCAGTCGCATCTAAAAAACATTACTGGCCGCTCACGTTGCTAAACCTCTCGTATGCTACGTTCATGCTCACACTATTACTCGCCTTTTCCGAAGCGGCCATTCTGGCCGTCACTCTCAGGTTAAGGAATCGTGGCGAAGGGAAGGCTTCATCCGGAAAACATACACGATCTCAGTTCCACAGCACCGAAGGTCAGGGACCCTGGAAGTAGGCGTTACACGGTAATTCACTGGTTAGGTTTGCTCCAAGCTCATGTAAGGGCCGATGAATCGGGGCCAGAGCTCCTCGCATAATCCAGGAACACGGAGGGGAGTGGCAAGCAGAACTTTTTCACCACGGTGAAAAGTGTCCGAACGGTGTTTCTCGTTGTGGCGAGACTTGCGGTTTTCTAGACAGGCCGCTGTGTTCAAACGGGCAAGACTGCGGCAGTGAGCCAGTCGAGAAACGAACTGGTCGGGACGGTTCGCTTTTGGAGGAATTGGTATGGAGAGGAAAGACGCATCAAGTCAGAAGAAGGGGAGCGGCCATAGGCAAGGAAAAATGGGGAGAATCCAGTGGTTTTTTGCACAGCGGCATTGCAGGCGTTGGTAACAAACGGTAAAATTGTATCCCTGTTGATGTACTCAGGGCCAATGTAGGAGGAAAGCATGTCCAAAAGTGTCCGATGGAAGCTCTCCGTCAGGACGTTCGTTTGAGGGTGGTAGCTCGACGGCTCGACGCACTTCTGAAATTAGAGAAGAAAGGAACGTTCATCCACAGTCACTGAGAAGAACTTGAGGCGAACCGTGGTGCAGGAAGAGGGCTTGCAAAAAGAAGTCTGCAAATTCTGAAGCGCAGCCCGAGTGAATAGGAGTAGTTTCGGCATAACGGGTCAAGTGGTTCACTGGTGTGACAACCCACCGATTTGCGGCAGCAGTTACAGGAAGAGGTCCGTACAGGTCAATTCCGACAATATCGAAGCGAGCTGAACGGCATGAGAGGGGTTGGCGCGTCCACAGTGGAGTTAAAGTGGGTCGTTTGCGGCGTTGGCTTGGTTCACAGGAGGCAACGTACTTGGCGACCCTGGTTGATAGACCGGGACAAAAACAACTGATTTTGATGCGGTCGTATGTCTTCTGGAAGGCAAGGTGGCCAGCCGTAGCGTTGTCCTAAAACATTTACAAAATCTGTGACCGAAGAGAGCAGGAAACGATGGCGACCCACTTGTCGCCGGTAGGGTGGTAATTCTAGTAGTAAAGGCCACCACCATTCAAGAGTTTAAATTTTTTTAAGTTGGCGGTGTGAACGACTCTTGGATGGTGGAGCTGAAGCGTCGAAAAGGTAAATAAGGTTGCGGCAGTACCTATCGAAACGCTGAAGAGAGACGAGATAAGATGTGAGTTCCGGGATGATAGTTTGCGCGACGGCAATACGGCTAGCTGCCTCTTGCGGAGAAGATGCTAAGCAACTGTCATCCGTGGAGGACAGTGGACAAGGTGAAAAAGAGTCGGAAGCGGCGTATTTTTTTCCGGCCTTGTATATCACGGTAAAGTTGTACTTCTGTAGGCAAAGTATCCAGCGGCCCCGCACGGGGCACCTTGAGTAATTTTGGCGACGGTACTGGCGATACCGCGGACTCCGAGCCCCCAAACATAAGCTGGAATCAACCGTTGGGACGTATTGTATGGTGAACGGTAGAAACCACGAACGGTGGCCGTCGGAGCCCAGGTCAAGCTGCGGTGGATGGGCTCCCTGACTGTTTGCCAGGCAGGGAACTCCGGTACCTCTTCAGCTATCAGGGTAAGGCTGACGAAGAAAGTACCCCCGTCTCCCTGCTTTTATACTATGACGTATGGTATTTTAAACCCCCCGCAACCATGGTCTGTTCCTTGAAAGGGACCGCACCTAAGTATTTTTTCCCGCACTGCCATTTTTAAATTTCCTGAACCGGATCATTACTCTCGATTTCTTGTGATGGAATCGCTCAATGCAACCCAACCTCTTGTATCGCAGTCAGTCTTCTTGATCGCAAAATATCTTGAAGCTATAATAGGTAAATCGTATAAGGCCAAAAAACAAAGGTCTGGTGAATTCCTCATCGAGGTAACTGACAAGCAGCAGTCCACAAAGCTTCTAGCTCAGAATAGACTGCCTGATATAGACATCAATGTCACACCCCATCGGAGCCTCAACAGCTCGGAGGGTGTGATATCCGAGACAGATCTTGTGAACGAAACGGATGTGGATCTCCTTGCGGGCTTGAAGGATCAGGGCGTCACTGCCGTGAGACGCATCACCATCCGCAGAGGCGACAAGGAAATTCCCACGAAGCACATCATCTTGACTTCTGACCGCGCAGTTCTTGAACAACATATAAATGCAGGTTTTATCCGTTGCTTAATAGGTCCCTACATCCTGAACCCGCGGCGCTGTTTTAAGTGCCAGCGGTTCGGGCACGGTAAAAACTCTTGCCGTGGCCGAAAGACCTGTGCAAAAGGCGCGGCACATGATCATCCGAGCGACAACTGTCCATCCGACACCATCTCTTGTGTGAACTGCGGGGGGCCGCATGCAGCGTACCCCCGCAAGTGCGAAAATTTTCAAATGGAGAAAAAGATAATCAGCACCAAGAACATCACCTTCCCAGAGGTGAGAAAGAGGTTCGCCTCTTTCCGTCAGGGAAGGTACGCCGACGCAGCTCGCCGGGGGGGTGGAGCGGCGTCTGGTTTCCACACGGATCCAGTTCAGCGAGTCTGACCTGGTCCCTGCCCTGCCCCCCCTGGGTTGCTTCGGCAGCCCAACCTGTCACCACGCCGCTTGGTGAGGCAGCAGCGGTTGTGGTGTCAACCGCTTCCATCGGGACCGGTGCCGCTCCCGTCCCTGCCTCCCCTTCCTCCAGTGCGTTGGAGGGTGTCTAGGTGATGGACACCGGGAGCCCCGCATCGGCTCCCACCGCCACCGCACCGCCCGTGCCACCTATGGCACCCCCGACGCCCTCGGCGGTGGCGGGTCAAACAAAGGATTCCAGAAGGGGGGCCAAGTCCGGGGGGGGGGGAGGCGGTCCATCGGGCGCCTCTTTGACATCTGACGAGGAGATGGATGTCGGGCCGTTCCTGCCTACAACGCAGCGCAAGGAGCGGGCTCCAACTTTCAAGCCTATAGAAAGGCCCAAATATCACAATCCTAGGGTGACAGCCCCGAAAAACGACACATAAACATACACACTCTAGTAGCTCTCACACTAAATAATGGCAAGAGAAAACATAATTCAATGGAACTGTAGAGGCCTTCTTAAAAATGTTGAAGATGTGTACGAGATACTGCACTCTAATCAGCCAAGTGTCCGATGCCTACAAGAAACATTTAAATTCCAAACATACAAATTTTTTGAATAGTTTCCTGGTATTTAGGGAGGACAGGGATGGTGGTTGTACATCTTCCGGGGGTGTGCCCATTATTGTCCAAAAGTCCTTGGCGTGCCACACTATACAGTTACAGACCGTCCTCGAGGCTGTTGCCATTCGTACCATAATTTTCAATAGGCTAATAACACTATGCTTCGTTTACATCCCTCCTGATTTCCAGCTCTCGAGCTCGGATTTCGAGGATCTTGTAGATTAGGTACCCGCACCTTTCATTCTTTTAGGACACCTCAACGCACATAACTCTCTTTGGGGGCTCTGCCCGCACGGATACCCGAGGACACCTTATCGAAAAATATCTAACATCTTCCAGAGCATGCCTCGGCATTACAAACAAGCCTACATACCATAATGTAGGACAGAAACTTATTAACACCTCGACTTGGCTATTGGCTCTGCAGTACTCTTTGCATCTCTTGAATGAGATGTTGGCGCTAACCCATATGGTAGTGACCACTTCCCAACCACATTAACATATAAAGGTAAAGGCCTGAACAGTTCTCCTTCCCATAACAGGTTCAATGAAGCTAGAGCAAACTGGAGTACATTTACAGAAACATGCAAACTACACCACACATCCATAACACACCTACACATTGAAGAAGCTGCCCAAATCCTCTCGGCGCACATCCTCGCTGCCGCCGAAAAGTACATTCTCCAGGCTTCTGGTGCCCCGCACAACCCAAGGAGGCCCTGGTGGAATGAGGATTGTAGGCGTGCGCGAGAGGCCCAGAAGAAGGCGTGGTACCCCACGTACCCCACGTCAGATAATGTCATTTCTTTTAAACGAGACGAGGCTTTTGGGAGGCGAGGGCCTCGTGAAGCGAAAAGTGACAGTTGGCGCACCTTTCTCACTTCCATCAATTCATACACAGACACACAAAGTCTGGACACGAATACGAAATCTAAAAGGACAGCAGACACACAGCCTTCCCCTGGTTAGCACAACAGGAGACACAATGGAAGACCAGGCGAACACACTCACACAACACTTCCAACACGTGTTCAGCTCAGTACACTAGAATAATACTTTCATGCAACACAAAACATCTACAGAAAAGAAGCCCTTACGACATCACAACAAGTAGAATTCTGCTTACAACTCAGAATTCACACTTCATGAGCTGATGGTTGCTCTTGCCACTTGCAAGCCTTCAGCTCCAGGGGCAGACAGCTTTACATACCTCATGATACAACACCTACACGCAGACACTCTTGAGACACTCCTACAACTATACAAACAGATATGGCTTTCAGGGCAGCTTCCAAGGTCCCGGAAGAAGGCCTTAGTGGTGGCCTTTCTGAAGGAGGGGAAAGACCCTCGCTCTCCCGCGAGTTATCGACGTATCGGCCTGACAAGCTGCCTGTGTAAGCTCCTCGAGAAGATGATAAACGGTAGGCTTGTGTACTTTCTGGAGTACAGCGGTCTTCTCGAGGGCTGCCAGGCAGGCTTCAGGGTGGGGCGATCTACCAAAGATCAACATGTTGCACTGGAATCCTATATAAAATATGCATTTGTCCTTAACCAGTTCTGCCTTACTGTATTTTTCGATATTAAAAAAGCTTATGGTACAGCTTGGCGCTACGGCATACTCAAGGACCTTAAAGGGACACTGAAGTGAATTTGTCAAGCTCCCGTTTTTGCTTGCACTGTGTAGACTGGCTCAAATTAACACACTATTCATCGTTTATCCGGTTGACAAATCGGTAATTATTTTACAAAGCGCGAAAGAAGAAAAACTACTATGCGCGGTTTGCGGCGGCCGCACCAACTAAAGGCTGTGACGTCAGGAGGGGGGGCACCGTGATTGGACGATGCCCAAGGTTAGCAATCAAAAGTTTCGGTTTCGGTTTCGGTTCTGTAAAACAACATACTTGACATCTGATGGCGATGTTGGATGGGCATTCTCGATTTCTCAATTATCGCCGTACCGCGCTTCTGCCATGTTGTGGGCTGTCAAATGTCTAAGATAAACGTCCCAGGGGCTTGGAATCGTAGAAATCACTAGACGAGGCCTACACAGTGGAAGAACGCCCTCCGCGTCACCGCAGACTCTCAAATGCCATGCGCTTTTCCCGCATATTCGGAGCTTGCCTCACTCATGTCTGTTCGTAAAAAGCTAGTTCGCACCAGGCCAAGGGTGTGCTGATTCAGGCCTGGGCCCACTGCCCGGAAGCAGTCGGTGCTTGTGGCAACAGCACGCCAACGAGAACTCGCTAGCGCGTCATTGTCAGTATGCGCGGGTTCTGCGATCTCGCTCGTGGAGCAGTGAACGTTACGGCCCAAAAATGGTGAACGCAGTTCAGAAAAGATCGGCCGCATACGAAAAAATCAACTTACAAAAAAAAATACATGTACCCTCGGGGATTCGAACTTGCGAATTTTCAATCTAATCCTAGCGCCTCAGTCCGCTAGGCCACGAGCCGGCGCTGGCCCGTTTGGATATATAAGGTTTATAATGTATGACCAGTTTACACTTCTATTTATTTTAAGCATTTTAAGTACTTTATGTGACTATTTGTTGTATATCACTCCTGCAGTAAGTGTCCCCCAAACTTCCACAATATCTCACGTCTAGCAATTTCATTTCTTTGACGGAAAAGCGTTCGCAGATGTGCGGTCGTGCTGCTGACCGCTGTGCTTGTTTACCCAGCGCAAAAAGTGCTTCCTGCTCCCTAGTTTTGCGCTGTACGGTAAAAGTTTCAGGTGATTTTATTTTCTTAGTACCTATATTGACTTCGCTGACTCTTCTCCCGCCTTCAATTGGCCTTAGATTTTCCTACTAGCGTAAAGTCAGCGAAGCGCCGCATGTGCACTTGTGCAGCGCTTGTGTGGAGCGACCCGGACTCTGAGTTTGACACAGTGTACAAACTAACAAAGTAAGGAAAGGCACATTCTTTCATTCACAAAGGTGTTGTGGCTTAGTTTCAATTGAGCGAGCGAATAGCGACGACCCGTCGGCGGCCGGCGGACGAAACGCTGGGCCGACTGACTCGATCGGTAGGTCGGCTGGTCGGCGAACTGTGCAGTAGCGCACCCATTTTCCAGCTCATCTCCTGCTGACGTCACACGAAAACGCCACAGAAAATGGGTGAGCGTAAAGAGAGGAGGACAGCAATTTCGAATTGATTTTTCTACTAAATAAATTCGCGTAAACGCGGCCAGAGTGGTCGAAACAATGCCTACGGACTCCGAACTACAATTTGCGCTAGTAATCCCGCAATGTTTACAAATCACTTCAGTGTCCCTTTAAGTCATTTGGTGTCTCAGGCAACATGATGAACACTCTTTGTAGTTATTTGGCCGAACGAACCTTTCCAGTGAGGGTTGGCAGTGTACTTTCCAATGTATATTTGAGGAAAATGGTGTGCCCCAAGGTGGTGTTCTACGCTGCACATTGTTTATAGCTAAGATGAACTCCCTCCGAGAGGCATTGCCGCCAACCATTTCCTGTTCCATCCATGTAGACGATGTGCAAGTATCTTTTAAATCCTGTAACCTGTAAATTTGCAAACGTCAAGTACACGTCGGTGTTAAGAAAGATGTTGACTGGGCGGACCTTAATGGGTTTAAACTAAACGCGGGAAAATGTATTTGTGTTGCGTTCTCCCGCAGGCGCTGGATTAATGCGGACCTTGAGATTACGCTTAACCGTACATCTGTTCCTGCGAAAAGGGAGCACATATTTTAGGTGTCCTATTGGATGAAAAGCTCACGTTCATCCCATTCCATCAAAGCACATAAACATATATGCCTCAAAACACTAAAAATTCTCAGGGTCCTCCCGACCAATCATATGGAGCATACAAAGAACTGCTTCTCCGGCTCTTGACAGCCTTGGTCGGGTCTCGGTTCGACTACGGCAGTGTCGTGTATGGGTCGGCATCAAACACAACACTAAAAAATCTTGATACAGTACTCCACTTGGGTCTTTGCCTTGCGTCGGGTGCGTTCCGCACTAGCCCGGCCCAGAGTCTATATGATGAATGTAATATGTGGTGCATTGAGGACCACCGAACGGATACGGACTTGCTCTACGGTTTTAAAATTTTATCATTGAATAACCATTTTTTTAAACCTGTTTTAATGATACATTCACATCACCACTGTTTGTAAATCACCCATCCGTTCCTTTGCCATTCTCACTTAGAGTGAGACAGGAAGCTTCGGATTTCAAAATCTAATTTTATAGACATTCACACATCTTCTACTGACGTTTTACCCCCCCTAGCAGCTTCAACCTGTATATTGTGACTTCTTTATAAAAATTGATGAACCAGGGTACCACAAAATGCTATTTTGCAGCACTTCTTGTCCCTGCAGTATAAGTATCAATGTGCAGACTTTTATAGCTACGCATCAAAAACGGCCCTTACTGTGTCGTGTGTGGCGCACGGACAAGATTTTAGAGTCTCGAAGACCCCGAACTCGAAAACCAGCCCTTTTACGGCGGAATGCCATGGAGTTTTGCTTGTTTCAAATCACATAGTCTAACATGAAATATCCAAGTACACCATTTACACAGATTCACTGAGTTATGCATTATGCACATGCATTATCATCCAACAAGTCTTCCAAAAACCACGTTCTTAATGAAGTGTATAAAACCATTATGTCAGCGTATGCATTAAACCTCGAGGTGGTCATGTGTTGGGTTCCAGGTCACTCTGAGATTGCAGGAAATGAGACTGCGGTCTTAATGTAGTGTATAAAACCATTATGTCAGCGTATGCATTAAACCTCGAGGTGGTCATGTGTTGGGTTCCAGGTCATTCTGAGATTGCAGAAAATGAGACTCCGGATCATATGGCCGGTGCTGGTGCACTTACGAATACATGGGACATAGCAACAGTTCACACCATAGCCGTTGTTACGAATCGGCGAACGCCGCTGTATTTTCCCGCATCAGCGACCACGTGCGAAGCCACCACGTGTGCCACAGCCGTCAGGCGCCCGCGTGTCGGTGAATCACACTTTCGTGTCTCTACATGCCCGGCTCGGTGGCTTCGCTATCGGCGCGATAAAAATTCGGCCGCGCGCCCAGGAATTCTTCTCGGACGTGCGCCCAGCCGTCAGGTGCCAGCACGTCGGTGAGTCACGCCTCGACATGCCCGGCGAGCCATGTCTCAGCATGTTTGTAGGATACTCTCTCCCCTCTCTCGGACTCCACGTGCAACGAGGCCATCGATGACTCACGAACTGGGGAAAGAGCGTTGTGTGTGTCTGTGACGTTCATGGCGTGTTGCTACTTGGCGTTTTGACGGTTGCTGCTTTTGGGTATAAATAGAAGCAGCCCAAACGCTGAAATTCATTCCTGTCTGAGCAGCGAATCCATTCGGTCGCTCTGCTCGACTCCTGTATTGTACCCTCGCCCGTCGGGGCATTGTATGTTTTTTTTGGCTTCGGCTCACCTCTCGCTATGAAAAGTAAACAGTTACGTTGGCCTCTCAGCTCTGGACCTCTTCCCGGCTGCAGCCTGCCTACACGGTCGCAACAACTGGTTGGCAGCGGTCGGATGACAACTTCGTAACACCTGGAGCCAGCGGTGCGAGACCCAACACCACGGACGTCAAGGCGGCTTCGGACTTCGCAGAATTTACGGCGGTCAAGGGTGAGTGCGGAACTTTTCTTCACTGAGTTTTACCAGGCTTCTGAGGATAGCTGGTAGGGCGTGTGTTTTCGTCGCGTGGGTTATTCGTGCAAAACATTTTTGAAGCAGTGGGAAAGCAGTACTCTAGACCGGCCATGAATTTGAAGGCGTTGAAAAAACCGCAGTTGTTGGAGCTTGCAAACGAGTTGCGTTTGGATGTTACGGACGCGCCGAGAAATCCAGAGCTGATACAGGCTATACTAGCTGTTGGGGCTGACGATGACGAGCTGTCTGAATGCATTGAGCTGATCAATGGCAGGGAGACCGCGAAACGTCAGGCCGCCGAGGCAGAGGCTAAACGTCAGGCCACGGAGGCAGAGGCTGAGCGCCAGCGTGAGGAGTTCGAGAGGCAGAAACGACAGCAGCAACGCGAGGAAAGAGAACGACAGCACGAGGAAAAGATGCGATGGTACGACCTCGAGCGAGAGAGACTCCAACGGGAGAGTAAGGCACTAGAGCACGAGATTCAACTCTTGCGCGAAGAAGCGAATCTGAGAAACCCAGAGTTATAATTGTTGCTCGACAAAGACCTAATTGTCGAGGAAAGCACCGTGCCAGCGCTGCCAGTAGCAGACGCTCGGAAGCGCGAGTCGGAGGTGACGGTTGCGGCTCAGCAGCGCGGCAACGTTGCTGAGAGAGATAACGACGGCGCATTAGCTCAGACTGTCGGCAGAGGGCAGTGCGTGTCCACTGAGTGCGATAATGTGTCGGCGTTTGTTTTGGAGATCTCGGCGGAGTGGTCGGACGGTTCAAATTCGCGGGAGGCCTTGGGAACGGCTATCGGTCTGAACATGAACATTTCGGGAGATAGCGAAGTTTCGCTGGAGTGCTTAAACCATGAGGTTACCGAGAGGCCGCACGAGTCCGCCGAAACGGAGGTTGTTCCTTCGGACGGTAGCACAGAAACGAGCGATGTGGTGGCAAAGCCTGCAGTCGAAGCAGCGAGCGGTTTGCTCAGTTCCGTTGGGAGTCATGACGATCTCGCCACTAAGCAAGCCGCCTCCGTCCTGCCACCAGCTCAGGCAGCTGACCTCGAGCAACGGCCAGCCGCGCTCGTAGAGATTCAGGTGTCACGGGCGGCTGAGCCGTCTTTTGAGACAGGGCAGCCTGGTTGTAGTGTAGTTCTGGCAGTGAGGAAGGGGAACGGGAACACGCTTCGGTCTTCGAGTGCCGAGGCTGTCACTGAAAGCGCGAGGGACGACGGGGTAGTGACTGTTGGGAACAGCAAGGTGTCTAATGGGCTCGTCGTGCTCTTGTCACTCCCAGCTGACGCTTCCGACGATAGGCCAACATCGGCTGAGCTACTTGAGGTTCCGGTGTCGCCTGTGGCTGAGCCGAAGTCGGGAACCGACCAGCCTAGGCGTTTGCTTGCCGAACGCGTTCGTAAAAAGGCGAGCAGCGAGGAAGATAGCAAAAAGGGCCCATCTCCCCGCGAGGGGGACTTGAGTAAATACGTCGCATAGGGGGTGGGTGTATTGCGTTAACGTTTAGTGTTCGGGGAGTTGGTGGTAGTGAATGCGTTGTATCTGCAGCTTCTTGACGTAGTTTACCCGCCGCGGTGGCTCAGTGGCTAAGGCGTTGCGCTGCTGAGCAGGAGGTCGCGGGTTCGATTCCCGGCCGCGGCGGCCGCTTTTCTGATGGAGGCGAAAAGCAAAAACGCCCGTGTGTACGAGATTTCGGCGCACGATAAAGATCCCCAGGTGGTCAAAATTAATCCGGAGCCCTCCACTACGGCGCGCCTCATCGCCTGCGTTGCGTCGGCGCGTTAAACCCCACAATCAATCAATTCTTGACGTAGTTTGAATGAGTCAAGGATATAAGGCGCGTTCGTAGCCTTTCATTCTGTGTCGGTTTTGTGGCACAGTGGGAAGAGCACCATGTACCTCGCGTTCCGCCCACAGGTAGTAAATGCGTTGTATCAGCAGCTTCTTGACGTAGTTTGAATGAGTCAAGGATATTAGGCGCGTTCATAGCCTTCCATTCTGTGTCGGCTTTGTGGCGCAGTGGGTAGAGCACCATGTACCTAGCGTCCCGCCCGCACGGTCGTGGGATTGAAACCTGGCGCTGGTAAGTATTATTTTTTTATATAGTGTAGGGGGAGGGGTGCGGACCTGTTGTTGAGAGCGAGGAGGGTAGCGTGATGCGGGAGAGGAGGAGTGAGGGAGAGGGCGCGCCTGCGCGCTCAGGTGTTGCGGACGGACATCGACGCTACATGTGAGTTAAAGAAACGCTTTGCATATAAAACTTCAGCGCGTAATTGTGGTGCGTGTTTCAGTGTGGGCACGCCGAGGGGCAAAGCCGTGAGCTCACATCGCGCCGAGGTAACGCCGCCTCCAAGGAGTGTGCGCCTAACGTATGAACAGCGGAAAATCCCGCTCGCTCGACCTGTGTCGAACAAGACGACCGGTGTCATTTCACGCGGTAACAGCAGCGTTGAGAGAACGGCTGCACCTAAAGTGCGGTACAAAAGGGGAAAAGCTCGGGGCAATGACGAGAGATCAAATCGCGGCTCTCAGCGCGAGAAGTGGCCTGTAGAAGCCTGACCTTCTAAATTTCATTGTTTTTCCTGAAGCAGGTTTCGGCCTTTACGATTGCGTTTTTTTGTGTGTGTGGGACATTTCCTACCACGCGAAATGTCACCTTTCAAGTTTGTGCACTTGTCTAAAGTACTGCTGGGCTAAAATATAACTACAGTAGATAGTTATGAGCGTATTTTATCGTTACTAAAAGCCTGGTAGATCTTCAGTGTGGATTTGTCTTCGCACTTGCCGGCGATGCGGTTGTGTCTTCCTGTGTTGTTCTGTTGCTTGCCTGACCAAGTCAGAGATGTTCTTGGGGAGCCACTACTCGTCCAGTGATCGGCCCTGTGAAGCTCCAGCACGGTGTCGTACAGCCCAGGCCTGGAGTCGAGCGTCTGCTGAGCACTTCACTTCGACAGCATCCCTCAGGACAACGGTTGAAGACCCTTATCCATCGGGATCTCGGACCCCCGGTGGAAAAGCTGTTACGAATCGGGCAACGCCGCCGTATTTTCCCGCATCAGCCACCACGTGCCAAGCCAAGCCACCACGTGTGCCACAGCCTTCAGGCGCCTGCGTGTCGGTGAATCATAGTTTCCTGTCTCTACATGCCCGGCTCGGACGCTTCGCTATAGGCTTCCTGCGCTGCCCAGGGGGCGCTGCGCAAGCGGCTTCCGGGCAGTACTTCCGGGTAGTACAAAGCTGCGCGAGTCCCATAGGATCCCGTGTTGACAGAACCAAAATGAGCTCGACACTCCCGATTATTTTGCGACGTGGTCACCAGCTCATCCCCGACGTGTCCGATCTATTTCAGCGATCAACTTGGTATTAGGGGAAAAAGCTTTGTAGCGCTAAACACGTTTACAGCGCCGACGTAAGTGCCGGGACTGTGACGGCGTCTGCTACTCGCAGGTTCACCGATCGATGGTCGTACGAAGTGAAATTTTACGTGAAATTTCTAGTTTCAACTATAATACTCTAGGTGACAAAGACTTCTCAAAAACAGAAAAAACAAAAAAGAAGAGTGACGCAATCGGCGATGATCGCGCCAGCGAGTCCGTCGGACCGCAGGCTCGCCTGCTGCGGTGCGCCGCTCTTTTTCGTACCTGCACACTATGCGTGCACTTTCACTAAACAGTGCTCGCTTGCATCGGCGTTACGAATACATGGTGCAGCGTTAGCTTGCCGTTTTGTTGCGTGTCTCAGTGACAGAATGCCGCGACCGTCAGAAGCGTGCAATGTGTTTTGCGATTCCGAAGTTAGTGGCTGTAAAACAAAGTGGTCAGGCGAACTAAGAGGCCGCTCGCTTTCCTTGTTCGTTTTCACTTTACGTTCTTGCAGCCTACATTCCCAGTTTGCACTTAATAGCCTAGAATGAGGGTCAGCAACGGCCGAGTTCCATGCAGCCGACACGGCGGGGGGTTGGACGACATATCGGGTGGGAGGAGGAGGGGGGCTCTGAATGCAAAGAGAAAAAATTCAGCGAATTTCTAGTATTATTTGACAATACTCTGGCGAAGTCAGAAGATGTGGGGGCAATTCAACTGGAGGACGCCAATTGTCTGTTCTTGTCTCGCTGTCTAACTCCATTTAAAGTCAAAACTGGCGTGTCGGCGTTCAGAGTCGACGACCCCTGCACTAGAAAACTAACACAGTCAGCGATGATCCTATGTAAATATTCGGGGCCCCGCGCCGTGTATGCGACATGTGTTATGTGATGTTATAGAAGTATACATCTCTGCAGGCAGCGGGAGTGTGATTTGGTGCATGTTTTGCGTCCTTTAATAGCGCCTAATTTGTTTATTTGGCGCTATTGCCCCACCTACTCGCTAATATACATGTACCCTGCCATTTGTAAATCGTGCGGCGTAAAACTTTACGTAAGAATCATTTAGTTTGCGAAAATACGAAACAAAATTTCAAAAAAATTCCACTCGTTTCAAAGGCCGTGCCAGGCCAGCATTGTCAGCTTAGTCGGCTGGGCAATTCTTGCGTTCGCTTGCATGCTCTTGCTGAAGCAACCCTTTGCAGTTACCTCAGGAAATAGGATGATCAGCGCTCCGTGTTTATGCTACTCGTGAACTTTCCTTTGTCGAACGCACGCAAGAAGAAAAAACTGTAACTGTCGTCAAACAGTTAAACCACCCGACATGGCGATACTGTCCCACGCCACGACCACCGCGACAGCTCACTCAAACGAAAGCCGACAAATCTGCTTCTTTTAGCGGATATTATTTTGTTTAGCCTCTGCAACTACTTTAAGGGCTATTTCGTAAAGTATGCAGTCATTTAGGCACGCCACAAAGCGCCACCACCAACTTTCACTCTGGCTTGTAATTGAAAACACATGGAGGGCGGCGAGGGTCGTCTGCTTTTGTACTACCCAGAGGCGTCGGCCGCTAGGGGCGCTGCATGTCGCCAAAACTGCAGCGCAGGAGGCCTATCGGCGCGATCAACATTCGGCGGCGCGCCCAGGCATTCTTCTCGGACGTGCGCCTAGCCGTCAGGTGCCAGCACGTCGGTGAGTCACGCCTCGACATGCCCGGCGAGCCATCTCTCAGCATGTTTGAAGGACACTCTCTCCCCTCTCTCGGACTCCACGTGCAACGAGGCCATCGATGACTCACGAACTGTGGAAAGAGCGTTGTGTGTGTCTTTGACGCTCGTGGCGTGTTGCTACTTGGCGTTTTGACGGTTGCTGCTTTTGGGTATAAATAGAAGCTGCCCAAACGTTGAAATTCATTCCTGTCTGAGCAGCGAATCCATGCGGTCGCTCTGCTCGAGTCCTGTATTGTAACCTCGCCCGTCGGGGCATTGTATGTTTTTTTTTGGCTTCGGCTCACCTCTAGCTATGAAAAGTAAACAGTTACGTTAGCCTACTTCTTCTGGACTTCTTCGGCTGCAACAGCGGCTGGCCGCTCGCATCGTACGCGCTACCACTCGTATGTCGGAGGCCACAGAGCTCGGATCGGGTGCCCCCGCCCGGTAGGAACACCGTGTTCTAGTCCAGCCATGTAAAGCTGCACTAGAGTAAGGAGTTCTCACTTTGCATAGTCTAGAGCCCAAACGTTCATTATATTATAGATAGGTTGGCGCCAGTGTCTACAAATGCTTCAACAATAATTCTCTAAACTGTAACAGTAAACGCATTCCAAGCCCGGTAAGAGGGATTTGCATTGTTCCTTTGTGACGCAGCTTCGCCCCAGAATTGCCGGATCTAGTTTTCCGCACGGTTCTCACCAACGTGGGAGGCCGGGCGCAAGTGCGATGTAGAGCGACGGCTCGTCCAGCTGGTGTCGTCGGCAAAAGCAAGAAATGTGTCCTGGTATGCCACAATAGTAGCAGACTGGCTGGTCACTCGTTGGCAGGGTTGCTCGCCACGTTGGAAAGGAAGGCGGTGAAAAAACAGGTGTAGAAATGGCGGTCAAGTGGCAGTGATCAGACAGAGGAGCGGTTGGCTGCTTGGGCAGGGCAGGTTTCGCAACAGCTTGAGAGTAGGACTGGGCTTGTGGCGGAGCAGGACGACCGGGTTGTTGAACGGCGGTCATACACGTCAGTTTCTGCTTTATCAAGTAGCGGAGGCCATGGGTGTGGACGGGGTCGTTCTGGAGGCAGGTTCCGTCACGCTGCGATAGCTCCTCACGGACGACAGTCCGAATCAAAGTACAGAGCTCTGAATCCGAAAGGGAGCCGGTAAGCAAACAATCTTGTTGAATGCAACTGGACTGCAGGTGGTACAGGCGCTGACAGATCCTGCGTACATCAGCAATCGTGGTAGGGTTTTGTACCGCCAGAGTAATAAAGGCGAAAGAGGAGATCCCCTTCATTATGTGATGCACTTTGTTGCCTTCCGACGTGTCCTTGCCGCCTCGTCGGCAAAGCGCGATGACATCTTCAATGTACAAACAGAAGGTCTCGTACGAGTGCTGCACCCTGCCCGCGAACTTCTTTTTGGCTGCATCCGACCGACTCGACGACGTGCCGAAAATTTTATGTAGCTTCATATTTGAGAAGTTCGCCCTTTCAGTCAGGGAAAACGAGACATTCTTCCGCTTGAATGTATTGTCACATCGGTTGAAAGCGCTTACTCGGTTGAATTGATTCAGCCAATCTTCAACATCGTCATCCCGGAGGCCAGAGAAAGACGGATGATCGTGCTGACAGCCGGTGATTATGATATCAGCAGGACCGGGGCTGCGGCGTGAGTGCCCGAGTGGCTGCTCTTGTGCTGCATGGACCTGGTAAACATTCTTAACCGCCGACCTGATCGGAGCTGCAGTGATGCGACCGGGAGAGGTAGACGGTGGGATCAAAGGCACTCTCCACCACTTGATAGAGTCGAAGAGAACGCTTGAGGTCCACTTTATTTGCGAGTACCGGGCATGGCCACAAAAGAACAGCAACCGTTCCGGCAGCGGAGATGATGATCAGCCTTCCAGAAGGTAGATGAAATGAGATGATGATGAATGAGCACACTGTAGAAACGACAATTAAACATAAAGAGATATTGGCCGCTCACGTTGCTAAACATCTCGTAGGGTACACGCTCACAATACATATTTTTATGGTAAAAGGTGCGTGTTTACTGGACAGGATGGAGAAGCTTCACAGGAACCGACGGAGCTCCAAAAGCACACCGTTGAAGATCCTTCCTCTTCTTCCCCTAGCCCAGGGATTGCCCATCCGTCATGTGCAGGTCCAAGCATGTGAAGCGTTACAATTCCCTCCGTCACAAACAATCCCCGGAGGGCGAGTCACTGTTCCTAGCGTGGAACGAATGGCTTTAAGCGGGCGATGTGACATGTCGCTCCGGCATCCATTCGCAGTAATCTGTGACAGAACGTACGTGACGTCACTCAAGCGATCAACGTTAACGAATGGGCCTTTGTAGCGCTATAGAAACCTATTGCACAGGCCGCGCTTGCTAAGGGGTGTCCACAGCTAGACCAAGTCACTTTTGGCACAAGAGACGAATTGCTGCGGTCTATGGTAGCACTGCTTAGAACGCGTGTGCAATGCCAAAGTTGGGCAAGGCGGTTTGCCTCTTCGGCAAGGCCCAGCGTCTTCTCAACCGAGGGCTCCCAATACCGCGAAAACGGCAAGAGGGAGTCCATAGTACTATGATGAATAGGGTTGTAGAGCAAAAAGAACAGACTATACCCTATGGTTTCATTCACTGCTGTGTTGAATGCGTACGTGACAAAGGGCAACACGTCATACCAATCCTTTTGGTCTGAATCGACGTGCGTAGCGAGCATATTAGTAGTTCTTTCAGCGCATTCAGTTAAGCCGTTTGTCTGAGGATGGTAAGGTGTTGAGCTACGGAAACTGGAAGTACAAAGACGGAGAAGCTCTTCAACTACGTCTGAAACGAATTGGCCACCGCGGTCACGGATTATCACCAGAGGAGCACCGTGCCAAAGTGTGACAAAGTGCAGCATGAATTCGGCACCAGTTCACTTGAGCAGTGGTGGCGGTCGGAACAGCCGTGGTTTCAGCGTATCGCGAAAGATGGTCGACGCAAACGATGACCCATCGATTAACATTGGAAGAGCGCTGAAACAGACCGAGAAAGTCGACGCCAACTTTTTCAAACGGAGAACTTGTAGGTGAAACCGGATGAAGAAGCCTGAACGGAACATAGGTAGGGTGATTATATTTCTGGCACTCTTGACAACTAGCTCCGTCCTCTGCTATAGTGCGATGCATATTCGGCCAGAAGAAAAGTTCACATGTTCATTGAAAGGTTCGCGCCGTTCCCAAATAACCGGAAGTACCATCGTCGTGCATTTTCCCCAGAACATCCCAACGCAAACGCGTTGGCACAAGAAAACGGGCCCCCCAGTCTTCAAAGCAGTTGGTCCAGCCTAACGAAGCCGCGGGACGAATTTAGATCACGAGCAGCTGCAAACAGCGGTCGTAGGCTGGAGTCAGCTGGCTTCTCCACGCAGAAAGTGTCAGCGTCAGGGAACGTGGAACTAACTACTGCCAGGTAATCGTCAATGTTGACAGCGTCGGCTTCGTATTAACTGGCAGGAAGCCGAGACAAGCAGTCGGCCGTTTGCGTGATGGCGGCCACTCTTGTAGCGCAAAATGATGTCATATTCTTGTAGACGCAATGCCAAGCGGAATAGACGAGCAACAGGATAGCGAAGGCCAGTGAGCCCACACAAAGCATGGTGGTCAGTGACCACAGTAAATGGGCGTCCGTATATGTATGAGTGAAACTTCTGGACAGCAAAAATAAATACCAAACACTCTTGCTCTGTTACAGTATGATTTCGCTCGTCTTTGCTCAGGCATCGGCAAGCGTAAGCGACAACATGCTCAACAGGATTACGCCTTTCAACAAGCACCGCGCTAACCCCGATTCCACTCTTGTACGCGTTTATGTCAGGGGGCTCAGAAGGGTTGAAATGACGCAGAATAGGGCCTGATGTTAGAAAACATTTGAACTGAGAAACCGACGCCCACCTATCTGGTTTCCAACGGAGTGGGACTTTGTCGTGCAAAAGGTGCGCAAGTAGAGATACCAAGTCCGCGAACACAGAAACGAAGCGACTAAAGTATGAGCAACACCCCTGGAAGCTGCGGAGTTCGCGCACTGGTCATGGTTGTTTGAAGTTGCCGACAGCTTGAATCTTCAACGGATTAGGTCGGACAGACTCCTTCTGAACCATCTGGCCAAGAACCAGCGCTTCACGCTCGCCAGAGCGGCACTTCGAATTCAGTACGAGGCCGGCACTCTGCAGGCACTTCAGGATAGTATCCACGCGGTAGTTGCGCTCATCGAATGTTCGCCTGAAAATTACTACACCATGAAGGTAGCACAAACACATTTCCCACTTCCGTTACGCAGAATTGTGTCCACGAACCGTTCGAAGGTTGCAGGAGCATTGTATAATCCACACGGCATAGCGTTAACTCTAAAAGATTGCCAGGAGTAACGAAGGCCGTTTTTTCTTTGTGCGCAGGTTTTTTCGAGATTTGTCAATACCCGGATGGTAGGTCCACCGACGAAACGTAGGACACTGATTGCGGACTGTCAATTATTTCGTCAATTCGAGGAAGCAGGTATACGTCTTTCTTCGCAATAGAATTGAAGCGTCGTGAATCCCCGCAAAATCGCCATGAACCGGCTTTTTTCTTGAGAAGATTGACTGGAGCAGACCACGGACTAGACGATTCTTGTATAACACCCTTTTGCGGCATTTCTTTGACATGATCCGCGATAACTATACGTTCGTATGGAGCGATTCAGTACGGCATTTGTCGAATGGCACGCGCGCGCCGAGCCAGTCCGAATTGTGTGACACGCACGTGAAGACCGAATTCGGATGTTGGTGGTATCTTGTGCGCACTCAAAGAAGCATGTTTGGATGGCAGGGTCACCAGTGTAGCATGCTAGGCCGAAGAAAACAATTTGTCAATCATGCGCAGAAATTTAGAATCAGGTGCGCAACTAGTGGCAACCGGAGGCTCACTTTCTCACAGCACAGTGACAGACGCGCTCGCGTGAGCGTCAAAACAGGCGTGTTTCATGCCTCTACGAAGAACTGCGCTGTGAGCGGAGCAGTTCAGTGCCCGCAATGAACTGTGACCATTATTTATGCGAATAAGACACCCCAGTTGCAAAATGTCTTTCTTAGCACACTTCCTGGCAAGTAGCTCCACAAGGGCATAGAGGAATCTGTCGAGAACGCCAGAAGCCGTCACCTTGACGGGCAATGCTGTATGTGCCGGCAAGACCACATCATCAGAATATATCGGATTTCCTGAGCTGCACACTCTTCGTCAAACGAGGCAAAGAAGACTCCTCAGTGAAAGTTCATCGGCGTCACAACGAACGGTTGCACTACAATCCCGTAAAAGGTCCATCAAAGAAGACTCCTCAGTGAAAGTTCATCGGCGCCACAACCAACAGTTACACTACAATCCCATAAAAAGTCCATCCCGAGAATGACGTCGCGTGTAGAACTGGGAGGCACCGCGAATTTCACTGTAAACATTTTCCCAGTCGCAGAGCCGTTCACAATGCAAGCAGTGATAGGTCAGAGCCATTCGCCACCAACTCCCCTGAATGAAAGAGGCTGATACCAGCTGAACACTACCTTAAAACTAAGTCTTTCCTTTAATGCATAACTCATTACAGAAACGGTTGCTCCAGTGTCCACTAAAACTAAAAACTTGAACTTTGTTTTTTGTATAGAAACAGGCAGAGGGTTATCGATTATAGACTGTCCAGTGACCTCAACCCCATCGGCCGCACCAGTTAGTTTCGCGGGGGGTGGTGACATCGGACGGAAGTGAGGCGATGGCCACCGCCTCTGGCGCATTGTGTCTGGTGTCAGGCTGCGATTCGATGAAGGAGACCCACTTCGTTGCGCACTTTGCTCAGAGGAGAGCGAAAGTACTCCCGGAGGCCAAGATGAGTCAAGCCTGAAGGAAGTACGTTGAGGATATGCGCCCGGTGCTCTGTGTGATTCAAACCTGTAAGAAGTACGTTGAGGATACGTGTCCGGGGCTCTGTATATTGGCAGCTGGCCTCGACGACGGCAGATTGGCTCGATGTGCCCCGTGACGCCACATCGTTAGCAAACAGGTGGCAGACGCCCAGTATCTGACCGCTGGTAGGCACGCAGGCCAACCTCGCAGCTTCCTGTATTTGCGTGTGACATTTGTACATTCGGCTCGTAATAGTCGGTATCATGGTTGCGAGGAAGGCCACCTGGCTGCTGAAAACCTCCGTCCCTGTTAGAAGGACCATGAAGATTTCCCGGTACTCGGTGAGACTCAATACTTGCACCATTGATGGACGAATGCAAGTATTAATTGTGGACACCATGGCATCGGCACGCAGCCTCTTTTGTCAGATAGCCTAGGCCTACGTCGGCCTCGCGATTCCATCTCGCAGCGGCGGTGTTCCACTCTACCAGCTGCGGCGCAGCGACGCCGCTCAATTACCCCTCCGTCAAAAATGTACATGGCCGCTGTACTTGCCCAATACCTCTCGAAGGCATTTGATGGGGTATCACACAAGGCAATCTTGCCAGGGCTGGCAACAGCCTCCCCTGGAGAACGTGCTTACAACTACGTCAGAAACTTCCTCACGTCTCGCACTGCACTTATTCTGGTCGTAGACGTCACATCAGACGTTGTTCTACTCCCCTCAGTTGGCATTCCGCAGGGCGCCGTACTGTCTCCGCTGTTGTTTAATCGCGCCCTTTTCAACATCCCCAAGAAGCTGGAAAGCATCCCTCACCTTTACTTTAGCCTCTACGCGAATGACAATACACTCTGGGCAACGAGTGGTAGCGATGCCCTCATAGAAGAAGCCCTACAAGCTGGTGCACAGGTGGTTGTTGAGGGGGCGGGTGGGGGAGGACTCAACTGTTCACCTAAGAAATCTGAGCTTCTTCTACCCGCGAAGCGTAGATTGGAAGCTCCACCAGACATATAAATTAGGATTGGCACCAAAACTGTCCCGACAGTAGGAAGTATCAAAAGTCTTCCTCTTTTCATTCAGCATAACAGATCAAACGCTCAGTTTATATCGCAAATTACATCGCATGTAAACTAAACTATCGGCCTAATTCGACGAATAATCACCCGTCACAAAGAGTTAACGAGAAAGAAAGACTCCAGCTGGTACAAGCTTTCGTGAAAAGCTGAATAACCTACTCCCTCGCTTATCTTCATGTAACAAAAACCGAACACCAGAAAATCGATTGGCTCATTAGAAAAACTTATAAGGCCACGTTACAAGTGCCATGTGTGCAACCACTGCCCTACTCGAACGTCTGGGGGTTTATAATACCGCGGAGGACCTTGTGGAACCCCATCATATTAATCATTTGCGGAGGCTTTCGGCCACCTCCACCGGAAGGCACATAATAGATCGTCTGAAGCTGTGCGCTCTTTTAATTACTGACAAAAGGCTCCCAATCTCCCCGAAATACGCATGCGTGTCTTATAGTCTGCCCATATCGCGTGATATGCACCCCATTCATCACAAAGATCCCCGGGAGCATAGAGCACGGGAGCTGTTCCGGCGCTTTCCAATAAACCGAGGCACACTTTATGTCGACGCGGCGGACATTCGACACCACGCTACATAAACAGTGGGAGTAGTCGACCGACCATATGCCCCACCTGCCACCTCCCTCTCCGTCCGTCCCACCTGTCCCGCCACGGCGAAAGAGGCGGCAATTGTACTAGCCTTAACTGAACGGCCAGCCCCAGCAATCGTAATCTCTGATTCGAAGACGGCCGTTTCATCGGGCCCAGCCACGTGACTTACCAGCTGCGAGAATGGATTGGGCAAGGTTGTTGGCGTTGGTTAAAACGCGAGGTTTGAACAAAAAGCAATTTTTTGAATTGTTAGATGAAGAGAGCCCCAAAGTGCATGAGAGATTGGATGCTAAGATAGAAGAATCTCGCAAAGCAAGGGAAAGGCTTGAAGCCGAGAAAAGTAAATTGGCTGCGTATCTGCTCATTTCGTTGCAGATGCCGTCAAAAGAGGATAGTCTTTATCGGCTTTTGCGAAGTAAATGCCTCCCTTCGCTTTCCCGCTCACCTCTCATGTTGTTCCTCTTGCGTCGCGCTCCTCCCAAGGTAATGACGCCAAAGGTTTACTTAAATCATTTTAAATTTCCCGCATTCCACTGCTCCAAACCGGGTGTCTCGATGCGAACGCTGCCGTACGGCGAGGACGCGCGTTAATCAAGGCGCCGTACTTCAACGTTTATAGAACCACGTTTCCCTACTCCACGTGCGTTGCAAGCAGAACGTGGAACCTATCTAGTGGAACCTTGCGTAACTGTTGCCGGTTGATTTCTTAAAATGGCGCCAGAAGCTATAGTGGCGCGGGCGACAGCAGGCGACGGCGGAGTGAATTCTTTTTCTGCAGTTGATGAAGTATTTAATTTCGCAAAAGTCAAGCATGTTTGATTTTTTTATAAAGGAACACTGCAAATATGACTTCTGTGTTGATTTGTTGTCTCATATTTGCGTAATAACTTGTTCTTCTTCAACAATGTTGACAAGTATGAACATTACACCGGACATAGACGAGTAGATTTAGCTGTGACTAAATAAGACTATTGCGCAGGCATTGTTTTGCTTTGGCCGGGTGGCTGAATCGAGTCACAGACAGACAGACGGACAGACATACAAAAAGACCAAAATTTCTGGGTTTAAGTTTCCCAAGAAAGACTATCGTCTTTAAAATTCGGAGGCTGAGGAAAGAGAGCGGAAAGTTTAAAAGGTATAGCTGGAACGAGAGCGTGCAAAATTAACTCGGTGCCTCCCAGAAAAGGAAGGAGACAAGAACGGTGAATGGGCCGCACGTGAGCCTGAAGGAACGCGGGTGACTGACCTATACGAGGCACATGAGGAGGTAAGCACGCAGATCTGCGACGGCGAAGGAGCACGTGAGCTTGATAGGATGGAGGTCGCAGATCACGATGAGGCCGCGAGTAAAAATGAACACAAAGAAAACGACTGTTTCTTCAGACAACCTTCTGAGAAGAAAGTCGCGTTCGAAGCGCAAGGCAGTGAACTGGCTGGGAGTGGCTCAATCGCAGGCGAGGCGCTTGGCGATGAGCGCTCTGAGAACACGGCAGGCGAGGAGAGCTTTCTGCCGCCTAGTAGCTCTGTTGATTTAGGTCGTTTTACGGTCTCAGAAAGAGAATTACTTGAAACTGAGGTACCTCCCGCTCGGGGCACTGGTACGAATGGCGGCCGGCAAGAAGGCTGTAGTCCTTTGGAAATGCCCATGGATAGTGAAAGTAGCCTCATCCTCAAAAAGGCCAGCGCGAAGTGGTCAGAGAGTGACGCGGCCAGCTCGGCGTCCTAATATGTCAACGCGGACTAGGGCGCAGCCAACTACCGGGATATCAGACCAACCAGGACAGCGCCCTGAGACGGGATTCTCTGCAGTTGACCAAAGCCAGCGAAAAAAGAAATCGGACAAGGGTACCGTAAAGGATAAAGTGGGCGCAGATGAAAAGGTTGCGCGAGCCCTCAGTAAGCGATCTCGCAAAAACATCAGCGAGAAAAGCCTGCATCCCATAGTTAGCTTTCGGAGCAAAGGGAGGAAGAATGCGTGAGCCGTGGCCGAGTTAGAGCGCGTGAGCGCAACTCTGTTGAGAAAGGCAGGATGAGCAGAAAAGGGGCCTAGTTAACATCCAGAGCTAGAAAAACGAGCAGGTGATGGGCCAAGACGAGACAGTCTAATAGGAAGCCGAGGGGTGAGCACGGGAAAAAGGGTAGCTCCCGACATGCATGTGACGCTCTAATCAGCTTGCAAGCTAGTAATGGGCAAAGAGCAGCGCGCGACCGCAGAGTGGCAGGTGAAAGCGTAAGGCAGCCGGTTCTAGCGAAAGCATCGAGCCAGGCTACGTGCCGGAGACCCATGAGCGAGGGTCACAAACTTGGATATCAAAGCCAAAGCGATAGTACAGACAAGGGTGCTGAACGGTTGAGGCGGAAGAAGGTGAAGATGAAGGCAAAGGTCAACAAACCGGCTGGAAAACACGGAGTGCACTTGGAAAGGGATAGGACCTACAACAGTGACGAATAAGTTGTGTGTTGTGGTAGAGCATATATATTGTAGTATAGTGAAAAGGCCAGTTTGATGTAAGTATATAAATGGGACATAAATTTTAGTGACCAAGTTCGGTTTGTGAAATAGTAGTGTTAAATATTAGAAGATCGAAGTGTTTGCTTTTGGTGATATTTGGTGATGTATCAGTAGGTTGATATGAGTACATGAAGTGCTTGATTACAGGAATGTGTTAGAGAAGAGTATTTGTATCTCGGAGGTTGAGAAAGGTAGGTATTGGTGATATAACGGGAACGCTGTGTGAACCAAGCACGTGTGTTCGGTACACGAGTGAACTACAGACAAGGGTAAAAAAAGTGGCGAGATGAAGTGTGAAGTGATAAGTGCGACAAGAGAAGGAAGCAGTGGTGGTGAACAGTGGACTCATGCGAAGTGAGCTAGGGTTGTCGAATAAGAGGACCTTGGCGAACAAGATGAAGCAGTTTTTTTAGAAAAAACTTTTAGAGCGGAGGTAATAGTCATGTGTCAGGGCACCCCCCGAGAGGGGATGCACCAAACCGTCCCGAGGCATCATGGGCAAATAAGGCAGCGCGCTGGTCATCCAATGAGAGAACGCCGCGCAGAAGACCAGTGGCGTGATGGCCATATATGGACATGGGAAAGGCAAGAAGCCAATGATAGTGCGCCACGAGACAGCCCAGAGGGGATAAAAGCGGGACACACAAACAGAAGCGGGAGGCAAGAAACCGAGAGGCAAGAAACCAGGACGCTGGCGGCCGGAGCACGTGTGCTTCAACGAACGAGCCAGGGGGAGCGGCCAGGCCATCGACCACGCCATCCGAGCCTGGGCGGGAGCGGGCCGACTTCGCATCGGCACCGTCATCCTAGGTGCACCACGAGCCTGTGTCCTCTTGTCCCCAGCGGCATTGGTCGGGCACCAGTGGCCAACGTCCACGCTCCGTCGACGTCCGTCTCGATGGCCCCGAAAGGCTACATTGGTGCCGAGCCTACCTGGGACCTCCAGCGGCAACGGGTACCAGGGGGTAGCCACCGAGGAAGCATGCCGCCCAAGGGATGACCGCGCGCGTCGAACGCCGGCATCAAGGACCTCCAGGGGGAGCGTCTACCAGGGGGTAGCCGCAGAGGAAACGTCAGAACGCGCGGAGCCGACGACGTCCAAGGAACGACCTAGCGCATCAAACGCCGGCATCGAGGAGAGACGAGGACGGCTACCACCGAGTCGCGGCTGTATACGCAAGGGTGTGACACGTCAGTGCCGACGGCCGGGGTGGGCCAGTTCAATAGAGACGCAGTGATCGGACGCAATTAGGGAGTTGTGGTTTAGAGAGATCACCTGGTGATGGAATGAGATGATTTGAACAGTGTAGGACGGTATTGTATATACTTTTGGGGTTTGTTTTGAAGTGTATTTCGGTATATTTAGTTTGAGGTTTGAGTGTTCTCGGGTGTGTACAATTGATTTCTTAAGTTGTTTTCTTTAGGTTTTGCTAAGGGAGCATTAAATGTGTGCTTTGTTAAACATGTCAACGGCTTTCCTGAGTCCATCTCTCTGAGCTGGTTAAGACAACGTCACCATCCGTTCACGTGACAGACACGCGATGGAGACGGAGAACCAGACAGCTGACCAAGCGGTACGGAAATTCAGTAGGGCAAGGTGGGGTATACGCAACAGTTAAAAATCAGGCAAACGCAGCAGAGACGACAAATTGGGTATAGAAAGAAAGTGAAAAAAAAAACTCTGGAGACTTATAGAACAAAGAAACTGGAGCTCACGAAGGAGGGTTGCTATGGCAGTACGCGAGGCAGTGCATTGCTTTTTGAAGCACGGGCGGGATGTCTGAGAACACGGGCGTACACCGCTAACTACAGGCAACAGGACGAAACTTGTCTATGCTGCGGCAGGGATCGGGACACCGTATAGCATATTGTCATAGACTGCACAGAGATACCACCGCAGCTAGACGATTGGGAAGCGACGTTGACGGAGGCTTTGGGATTTGGTGTGAGGGGGAGCCTCAACCTCAGGCCGTAGAGGTGACGAAGAGGCCGCTGGAGTGGTAGCGAAATAAAAGTTGGGAAGAGAGTGGGGCGTAGGAAGAGTAATATACCGAATTAGAATTTAGAATGGAAGGGGGGGGGGGGGCGAGGTAAACCGGGGACGAGGTAAACCGGGGCGCAAGAGCAGGAAGGGGGGAAGCGATGAGAGTTTAAAACAGGGGGAGGGGGCTATAGCCCACTAGAATAGGGAATGGTAGAGCAAATAAGTAGATAACGCAGACAAGTCAGTTCGTGACAAGCGACGATACAATGGGAGGGCCTCTAATCATCATCATCAATATCATCGTAATCACCCCCAGGAAGCTCTTCTACGGCTGCGGCAGCATTACCAGTGCGTTTCGTCGCGATCACGCTGTGGTGTTTGACGAGCCATGTACCTCGGTGTACTCATCGCTAACGGGCACACCATGCATATTACGATGCCTCAGACATGCTGCGTGCCTTTGCTGCTCTGAGTTTTGAAGTACATGAGAAAAAAATTAGCTCCAATCCACACTGTGTGGTTGGAAAGCAAAGCTGCAAACGACACCCACGACGTCACTTGAATTCACACACGTGGCTCCACAACGAGTGAAACCAGAGATTCTGCGAGCCGTTCCCTGGAATTCGCGGAGCCGGTGTCTCGAACGCAGCAGCGTCTGCACGGCCGGGCTAGAGCAGCGGACGCCGCTGCTGTAGCCCAGCCGTGCATCGGAGGGAATGAAACGGAGAAGCGCCTTGCGACGGGTGGGACAGGGGAACCAAGCGATCGTGATGTGCTAGCGCGGGGCTAAACCACCGCACATCACAGCGCAGACACCTAAAATATTCGGCATGTCTGCTTAGTGATCCAATTTAAATAAATTTAAAACAGTTTAGTAAGTTTGAGAATTGCGAGAAAGCTGAGGGAACTTTTATAACCGGCATTTAGCAGGACCAGTTGCTACTTTCGGCTTTTGTAATTCCTTTTAAAACAACCGATTTGGTATTCAACAATTTATAAAACGGAGTCTCATTCGTGCAAGCAGTGCGCAAAAGATAGAGTTTCTATAGCGGCCAGACGTCTGTATGTGGTGTCTACATTTTGTTTTCCCGCCTTTCCCGCCCTTAAACCAATCCTTAACGTATCTTTCCGTATGTCCACTTAATTCCGTCGGCTCCGGGTTACCCAGGAGGTGCAGTCGAACAATTTAGTCAACGCTGCGAAGTAAGCGCGCAATGGACGCGAAGCTGCGTCAAAACATACTCAAAACAACCGTCGCTAAAGCAGACGATAAATTCAAGGCAATGGTCCCGCCGACGCGCTCGCTGGCTCCTGCTCCCGGGGAACGCTAGGTAAAGCGGCCAATCGCCACGCCATCTACATTCTGCTCAGCACGTGAAAACCACCCTTCCCCTCCTCAGCCACGTTAGGAATTTCTAGTCCCGCACGCCACGAAGAAACCATTGGCTGGCAGAGATAGAAAGCTTTGCTTTCAAAGCTTCGCTGTTCTGCTTCTCTAGTGGCCGTGAACAGCCCGACTAGTGGAAGCGAGCTATTTTACTGAAGGAGGCGGAGACTCAGTTCCGAAGCGAAGTATGTGCTCGTGTGCGAGAAACATTTGAACTCCAGAGATGCTATTTGAGCCGATGGTTTCATAATAACCCAAGCGGCAGTGGCCGATTGCCGATGTTCAGTCCGCATTGGCTTCCGAGCTATCGGCCACCCCGCGGTAACTCGGCCGAAAATTGATTGCACGCCAAGCAATTGGCGGCCGCAAGCAGCCTTGCATGAAAAGTGCATCGGATGCAAATCTTTCAGAAACCGATAAAAGCGGTTAGCCACCAAGCTCATTTCGTGTGCCTGGTGTGTATAAACATGCCGGTTTGGTGGGTACAGGCAACAACGGAGCGAAGACTACTTACCTAAAGTGCCACAGCACCGTGTCACGAAACAACGCCAACTCAAACTAGAGTGCAGCGAATTCAAAATAGCGTGCGAGGTAGTGTTTTCTACACGAACCGGTGTCTGTCGGATTGCTTGCATTGTGCCCTTGAGCGTTTGCTTTTATCCGCGGCTACGGTGATGGACGGACGCGTCGCTGCTACGGATGGGTCTGTTTTGTGGCATTGAAGCCGCTGCAGTATGTATGTGTCTGTGAGGTGTGCTTTGGTGTCGGTGACTGTGAGGTATATCTGACTGGTGGAATAACGCAATTTGCCTACTGTGGCCGGGCGCTGGAAACGTTAGTCCCCATTTAATTTTTCAGTCACTACAGTCGAAATAAACTTGCCGTTTCAGAATTATTTTTTTCTTGGTCGGGCTGGTGAATTGATGAACACACAAAGACAGACAGGCGACATACATACATACACACATACATGCGTGCGTGCGTACGTGCGTACTATTATGAGCAATATGACAGGGAACACAGGAACGCGTGGAAAACAGCCTCGAAGCACAGTCGGAGCAATACATGGATTGGCACTCCCACAGCACTGGCATTTCTAGAAAGTAGCAGCTTACGTCATTTTGCCAGTAATATGGTATCGTCCGACAGCCGATAAGACGCACGGTGGGAATAGGAACAGTTGTTAGAACAGCGTCCCCCTTTCCACTTTGTTTCCGACGGCGGCCTTGAGTATCACTCACAGCTGGGTCTGAGGGTGTTTTCTACGCGTTCCTGTGTTCCCTTTCAACCCTTTCATTTTGCTCACAAAAGTACATACACACACATACATATATACATACATTCATACATACGTGCATACTTGCACACAAACCTACATACATACATACATACATACATACATACATACATACATACATACATACATACATACATACATACATACATACATACATACATACATAAATACATCGCCAGACTTTGTACGCCCACTGCAGGGCAAAGGCCTCCCATTTATCTCCAATTATCCCGGTCTTCTGCTAACTGCGACCGATTTATCCTAGCAGATTTATTGATCTCAACTGCCCATCTAACTTTCTGCCCCCCGCTGCCACGCTTGCCTTCTCTAGGGATACACTGCGTTACTCTTAATGACCAACGGCTAGTTTGCCTTCGCATTACATGCCCTGCCCACGTCCATTTCTTCTTAATTTCTAATAATATGTCCTTAACATGCGTTTGTTCCCTGACCCACTCCGCTCTCCTTTTCCCCTAATGTTACACCTATCATCTTCGGTTCTATTGCGCGCTGAGGCGTCCTCAATTTAAGTTGAACCCTCTTAGTGAGCCTCCAAGTTTCTGCTCCGTAGGTGAGTACTGGTAAGATGCAGTGGTCATACACTTTCTTCTTTAGGGACAATGGTAGACTGCAATTCATTATATGAGAATGCCTGCGGAATGCACTCCACCCCATTCTTATCCTTGGAATTATCTCTGCCTCATGGTTGCGATCCGGGTTCACAGCTTGGCCTAAGTAGAGATATTCATTTTTACTGCCGCGCCACCTATCTGAAACTGCTTTGCTGCCCCGTGATGATTGATCATTACTTTAGTTTTGCACATACAGTGGATTCCCTATAATACGAATTTGAAGGGACTGCGAGAAAGCGTCGTATGACCGGGGTGTCGTACGACCATGGTGCGGGTAAATTCCGGCCTAGTAGACGGTCTCACGCGACAGGTGGGCTAAAAACTTATTTAAACTACTATAGTTAGTGCGTTCTCGCGTGGTTTGCAAACAGTCATCTGAAATCCAAACCTAACAAGAAAGAAGTACCAGTGTTTTGCCCCCCCCCCCCTCACTGTTGTGCTGTGCACTACGGAGCGAGGGAGGACGTGGGCACCGCCATCATTTTCGAAACGGCACTGCTTTATTTTACCGTCTTTGTCTTCACTTGGCAGACTGCTGGCTCGGAGATTGTCTTTAGCTGGCCCACTACACTACACCACTGCACTACATTCCCCCATGGCTTAAATTGATTGTTGCAGACTAGAAGTTTGAGAGTACACAAGTGAGGGAAGAAAAAAAACGATTTTCACTCAAAGTCCGTTGCGCAGCGGCTTGAGTCTTCTTGACGCTCTGATGGCGTATCGTGCTGGACTTCCTTGTTCCTGGGTAGTGGTGTCAGGTTGTGATACGGTGTTCTCCAGTCGCGTTTGCCCTCCTTGCCTTTCAATGTTGCCAGCTTGGGATGGGGTGTTCTCTGGAGGTGTCACAACCTGCATTCCTTAGGAGCACAAAAGCCTCATCTCCGTCATCTGATTCGTGAGAGTTGTGTTTACACTGCACTTCTTTGAATAAGCTCGCAGTGCGTGTTATTTCTTTCCCTTGTCTGGCTGCGGTGACTTTGGATACCTGCGCCTCCGTGATAACGTATGGGTCAGGGTCAAAGCATGGCGTGACCTTGTTCTGCCGGGGCTGCTTGCGTAGTGGTGAGTCTCCTTGTTTGAGTGCGTGTGGCTTGACGTGGCGCCTTTTGTCAGAATATACTTTAGACTTTAGCTTTGCAGTGAGGTCGTCTTGGCACACTTCGTCATCACAGACTGGAAGTTCTGGAGCTGTTCGTGGTAGGGCTGTCTGCATGTGTCTGCCAAAGAGTAACTCATATAGAGACTTTCGTGTTGTTGCAAGTGGAGTTGCTCTATAGCACATGAAAAAGTCATCGATGGCTTGCACCCAATCTCTTTCTTGGACACGTAGCGCCTTGACTGCTTTAGTCAAAATCCTGACAAAACGTTCCGCTTCACCATGTGCCTCAGGCCAGAGTGGTGTTATTCTGTGATGCGTGAAGCCATATTCTGCAGCAAAGAGGGTTGGGTTGAAAGGTGGTCCATTATCACTCTTCACGTGGTGAGGGAATCCTATTTGTGCAAATATTCGGCGCAACACATGAATTCTCGAGCTTGCACTGGTTGACGACACAACGTCCACCATGGGGAAGCGGGAATAGTCATCAATGAGTATGAGTAGGTACTTGCCGTTGGGGAAGGGATCAGCAAAGTCAACGCTCAGATTTTCCCAAGGACCCTTTGGAAGTGGGGCTGGTTCCACATGATCACGCTGAGAGCTTGGCGTTGAGGACTGGCATGGGATGCAATCTCCCACTGGCTTCTCAACTAGTTTGTCCATGTTGGGAAACCAAATGCATGTGCGGAGCAGTTGTTTGGTTTTCACGATGTATCTCTTGTGGGCAATCTCCACTGCACGACGTTGTAGGCTGGACGGTAGTACAGTTGTCTAAACCGCAGGATGCGTCCGTCTGGTGACAGTGAAAGTTCTGGTTCCAAGTTTTTGTAGATTATTGAGTGCTGGATAACTCCACAGGGTGTGTCTCCTTGTGCCCTCAGCTTGGATGGCTTCCCTTGGTTGACGGTAGATAGGGTCACTATCAGCTGCTTCGATTACGTCATTTGCTGTCATTGCATTTGGCACTCTCGCCTGGGACAGGAACAGGAGATATTCATCCGGCACCTTCTGTGTTCTGTACCCGTTCAGATTGAAGTTGGAAGGGTTACGGGACATGTAGTCAGATGGATTTCCTGTGCCTTTCTGGTGCTGCACAGAGAAGCTATAGAGCTGAATCCTGAGACACAGGCGCTTTATTCTAGCACATGGTCTAGCACAAGGATTGGACAAGATAGTGATCAGGGGTTTGTGGTCAGTGTGGAGCACAAAGTGAGTTCCGTACAAGTAGATGTTGAAGTGCTCAATTCCCCACACAAGAGCTAGAGTTTCTTCTTCGATGTGGGAGTAGTTAAGCTCTGCATCTGTGAGCGTGCGGCTGACGTAGGCCCCGATTTGGATGTTTTCACCATCTCCCTGAACCAGTATGGCGCCTAGACCTTCTGGGCGAGCATCCACGGTGAGATGGCTTGACTTCTTGCTGCAAAGTAGGGCAGAGCATGGCTGTCTGTCAAGGCTTTCTTCAACTTGTCAAGAGCAGCTTGGTGTGTGTCAGTCCACTTCCACTCGACGTCCTTCCTCGTGAGGTTCCGAAGAGGCGCTGTCATCTTCGCAAGGTTGGGTACGAATCTACCGCAGTAGGTTAACATGTCTAGGAGACTCCTCACTTCAGATGGGTTCTTTGGTTGCGACATTTCTACCAGTGCCTGGACTTTTGCAGGGTCAGGTCTGATGCCTTTTTTTGAGAAGATGTGGCCAAAGAATGTCAACTCAAGCTGGGAGAAGGAACACTTCTTTGGGTTAAGCGTTAATCCACAGCTGTGAAGGCGTTGCAGCATCAACTTGAGCGATTCATCGTGCTCTTCTTCTGTTTTCCCGTATACAAGAATGTCATCACTAATGTTGATAACTCCCGGGATGCCTGCAAGGACCTGCCTGATTGTGTTTTGGAACAGTTCTGCTGCTGCATTGATCCCGAAGTTCAAGCGCTTGTAGTGGTATAGTCTAATAGGAGTTGTGAACGTTGGGTTGTGCCTTGACTCTTCATGTAACACCAGTTGGTGATAACCGTCATTCAGGTCAAGCTTTGAGAAGACTGATGCACCAGTCAGGCTAGTGACGAGGTCTTCCAATGTTAGAGACGCATGCCACTCTCTTGTGATGACCTGGTTGGCCCGACGCATATCTACACATGCGTACGACACCCGGTGAGGGGGGTTTGGGTACAGCAACAATCGGAGAAAGCCTTGTGGAGGGGCCAGTTGCCTTCTCAATCTCGTCAAGTTTTTCCAGCCGCTCAACCTCTTCTGTGACTGCATCTCGGACACTAAATGGGATTGGTCGCAGTTTTTGTGCTACTGGTGGAACTGACTTGTCAATATGTAGCTTCACTTCAATGCTTCGAAGCTTCCCTAAATCAAGACCAGCAGCGCGAAATAGAGAACATTATTCAAACTTCGTGAGTAAACTGTGTTGTGGCAAAAATATTAGCGTGGTCTTGCTACAGTGACTTCCTGCAGCGGCCGGCGAGTGACTTAAAATGGCGGTACCTACGTATACGTGTATCCACATTTGCGGCGGACGCGCGTGAGTGTAGGCACCCTCGCCAAGAAAGCAGCGGAGTGACAACGCCGCTTTAAAAGACACTAATCAGGGAGCAGATTCAGGGGAAGAGACCACCGTGAAAGGAAGAAACTTGGATCGAGCGGGCGGAGAACGAGGTTGTTCAGTTATCGCCGAGGGGTTGCGTCGCAGTTTTCCGCATTGATGGGCGGCTCGGCAGGAGCTTCAAATTCACGGTCCGACAGCCACTTGATCACATGAAGTATAACTTCTGACGACTGGCGCTTTCGTTACTACTGCCGCGTGGGGCCGCCGAAGGTTAACTCCGGCTCACGGGTACCAGTCCTGCTTGCTTGCATCTGTTCAGCAAGTGGTCTCGCCTGCATGCGGAGCTTTGCACATCAAGCAGCGTCAAACAGGGGTTAAGAATAAAGGTTAGGACGATGCGGTGAAGCGGTATAAAATATGGATAATACGCCGATTTATCCACGCCGGAGTCTGTCGTATGAAGCGGACTACGTGCAGCAGAGCGTAATAACATCGGGGTTTTTAATGCATTGTTTTTATGGGTAGTTTGCAGGGACCGCGGTGATCCGTCGTAAGAAGCGGGTCGTCGTAAGTCCGGGGGATACACCAGCGGGGTTCCACTGTGAGTTTTCAGGCCCACGATTCTACTCTGCTTGTGCCGTGCGGTAAGCATGCCTTGCACTTCGTCCCCCGAGTTACTTAAAGGGGTCCTGAATTACCTTCCGCCGATGCATGGATTTACATGTAACCAAATAAAGCAATGTATTAACAATCTCCTCCCGCAAGAATTTTGTTAAAGCGATGAGTATTAGTTGAGAAATCGTAAATCAAAAACCGCGCATTATCGTCGCGCCGCGTTTCCTCCTTTCTCTGTTGACGGCGCGCGAGCCTTCCCTCCCATGATGCTGCGCTTCTCAGCGGTGACGTACTTCCGCTTGGGCGCTCCTCAAACGGCCATCTCCTACGGGCAAGTTTTGTTGACACCATGACTCCCGCAGTCTGCTCAAGGCTGGAAAAGCGAACGAAAAATCTGGCGGCATTTGTGCGGCGGCCTGGCCTTGTCTTGCCCTTTCGCGGTGTATGTTTGTGCAGTTGCTATCTGCGGCACAGGACTTTTTATCTGCGGCGAACTCGCAGCCGCTTGGGGAGGATCGTGCGCTCGGTCCCTTTCATGCGCCGCGCACTGTTTATCCAAAAAGCGCCATATCAGACGTGGCCCAGCTGGTGCCGGGTCTTATTTTGCGACGGCGGTAATTCCTATCGGCGGCATGTGAAACAGACATTTTAAACCGATACAGAACCCATGCACAAAACGTGACCAGTTCAGCTTGGGGCAACGCGTGGTGGAGAGCGGCAACGTTGGCAAAACATGCTCCGGCACGGCTCTGAGTTTTCTAGCGCTGGAGCGAGCGCATTTCTTTGACAATCTCAAACATCGGTTGCCTTGGCAACAAAGCACAAACCGCTGCAGAAGTCAGTTACGGTTGCGTGATCCCGGTTCAGCTAGGGGCTCGACCTCGCGACATGTGAGCACTGCAGGCGTACCACTCACTCCCATTGGGAAGTGCGAGATGCGTTTGATATTACAGGAGGCGATGGTGTGTGTGTTGTAGACGCCTTTGTTTGGCGTTGAAATGCGACGTTGTGCTTCTGCGGGTGGATTAAGTACTTCCCATGCTCTGGATTATCTGTCTCGGGCGACGTACGACTCAACCTCGCATGGGGTATGTGCAGTGTGCGTGGCTAACAGCCATCTCGGCTTGTGCGCCAGAGTTAAATGACTTGCTGTTCGTCCCCGCAAACCGCGCGCGAGGTGAGTGCCGAATTTACGACGGGCAGGAGGGGGCAACCTTTCGTCTGTCAATCGCGGTTCAGACTTGCAACGCACGTTGTGACGTTGAGTTCATTCGAAACGCATCTCTGGATTGTTTTGAAGTTGAATAAAATGTATGCGTCAAACCCGGGCATTCGGCTCAGGGCGTTCTCTGCGATTGCACGAAAGAAGTGCCACGGGGCTTCACCGCTTTCTTTATGGAACGTATTCAGGTAAGAGAATATCCATGTCGTGTTGTGGCCGTGTGGCATTCAATACAAACGGTTAAATGTTTGTTTACACTTGTTTGTATAGTCGTAAAATGCCCAAGCACTCCGGCACTCCGCTGGCAGATCAGCCGGCGAGCCGATGCTGAGCAGACGACTCTTCTCTTTGCCGGAAGTGCGTGAAAAAGCCGCCCAATAGCAGGATGTCTAGCTCATGACGAAATCTCCAAATCGATTATGTAGGCTTGTGAAGATGGCGGCGTCCAAAAACACGAAGGGAAGGGTGAGAAAAAAGCGACAAACTTTGCAACAAAAGTGTGAGCTTTCCTCTGCGCGTAAAAGAGTAATACTTGGAACAGATGACGTTGACGACCCAATCTAACGATTGCGCTACTTCATTTAGTGTGCTCAAAACGCTTTTCAGGGCCCCTTTAACAAAGCCTCGTCATAAGCAAATCTGAGATGACTGAGGTTCTTTTAATTAAGCCTTACTCCCACCTGTCCCCAATAGAATGTTCTGAATACTTGCAAACATGCTGTGAATAACAGCGGAGAGATTGTGTCTCCTTGTCGGACGCCCTTCCTTTAATGGTATTTTACTGCTCTCCTTATGGAGTATGATGGCAGCGGTGGACCCACTGTAATCATCCTGTAGTATTCTCACATACTGAGAATCAGAATCAGAAATGTTTATTTCATGAAGAAAATCAGATACAAAAAAATAGGTGAGAAGTCATCTTGATCCATACCCGACATGGCTCGTAATGGATCCATGACATAATATACACAAAAAAACACAATCCAACACAATATTACAAAGATAAAATACAATGTGCACGAGAGAAATATATTGTGCAAATTTAACACGGTGAAGCATAACCCTCAGACATGAAGTACTTTTTAACGAATGAGTGCTATGTCTGTTTTGTTTTAATTCCGCTGGTATATTATTTAATAGTTTGGCTCCAAAGAAGGAAATGGTGCGGCGACCATATTCAATGTGTATTTTTGGTAAATTTAAGTTGCATTGGTGGGCGTGTCTGGTATCTAATTGGGGTTGTATGAAATTGAATGCCCGGTTAGGTGTGTTTAGCATTTTTCGGACTAGTAATGTTGTCTTGAAGTCTCTTGATACAATAAATGGCATTATTTTAAGTTTCCCCAAAATGATGGTGCAGTGGTAGGGGCGTACGTCAATATTCTAATCGCTCTCTTTTGGAGTTTCGCAATAATGTCACTATATGACGCATATGTGAATCCCTGAGACTTTATACAGTACGTCAGGTGAGAGTGGAAAATATTATAGTACAATAATCGTAGTGTTTTACTGTCAAAGTGTTTTCGTGCTTGGATTAATGTGTAGCAACCAAACGACAACTTTTTGCTAAGTGCTTCTATATGGGGTTTTTCTCAAGAATAATTTGCAATCTACTGTTACGTTTTTTGGATTAGAGCAGAAGACTATAAAATGTGTTTTTGTAATGTGGAGAGCTAGCTTATTACTGGTAAACCACTTTAATACATTACGTAATTCTAGGTTTGCTAAAGTTGCGGCTTCTTTTAAATTGCGATCAGAGATGAGTAAAGCTGTATCATCGGCGTAGATAGTGGTGGCGGCGTGTCTTTCCGAATTTGAGAAGTCATTGATAAATACAGAAAATAATATGGGACTGAGTACAGACACCTGGGGTACCCCAGCTTTGACAGCTTCTAAGTCAGATTTGCTGTCTCCTATCTGCACGAACAGTTTGCGTTTCGTCATGTAGCTGAGAGAAAAGTCTAATGCTGGCCCTCGAAACCCATAACGGTCGAGTTTTTGCAACAGAAGGTTGTGGTCAACGGAATCAAAAGCCTTTCCAATATCAAGAAATATGCCTATTGTAAAACTATTATTTAGGGCTTGGATAATTACTTCTGTAACTTCACTAGCTGCCGTTCTGGATGAGTAATTTTTTCGGAAGCCGTGTTGTTTTGTTGTTAAGATATCGTATTTCTCGATGAATTCCATTACCCTCTTTGCTATTACCTTTTCAAACAACATATTAATACACGCTGAAATTGTTATAGGACGGTAGTTTTCAATTAAGTTAGGATGACCTCTTTTATATAGGGGCACTACTCTCCCACTTTTGAGCTGCTCGGGGTAAGCTCCAGCCAAAAAAGATTTAATAAATATTTTTGCCAGTGGGTAGCACAAAATGTCAATGTTATGTTTTAATATGTTAATCGATATTTCGTCATGACCGATTGCCTTCTTTGATTGCATATTTCTACTCACATCGATTATTTCTGAGGCGATTATCTCTCTGAAAGCGAAGCTGTTTATGATCGGCGGTGGTAGCATGGGGGTTTGTTCATCCTTGAAGGTATTCGTTATCTGGTTGCTTATAATAACAAAGAAATCATTGAACCGCGCAGTAAGAGTAGCATGGTCGAAGTTTAAAACGCTCAAATCAGAAAGCGTGCTAAGCTTGTGCGAAGGCTTTATAACCGAGTTTATGATGCGCCAGATTTCTTTTGAGTTGCGTGCTATTTTTTAGTATTAATTTACTCTAATAATCTTTTTTCTGCTTGTGTATCAGTGAAAGAGACACGTTCCGCAGAATTCTACATTGTTCTTTATAATAATTATTATCTTTGTGTTGTTTCATTTTACTCAGCCAGTGATCTCTCTTTTTAATTACTTTGAGTTTAGTGAGTTGTCATCCAGGGACAAATGGGAGTTGAGAAGTGGAATGCTCTACGAGAGCTGTTTGCTGTTTTGATGCCGCTTTGTTGTAATGTTTTAGAAAAACGTTCATACAGTAAGTTAATATCAGTATCAATATCTTCGTTAAACCTTGTTTGTTGCATTATTGTTCTTGTTTTTACATAGTCCCATCGTTGGGATTTATGTATTGCAGATTTAATTTTCGAAATGCGAGTGTTTAGGGCAATGATGTAGGCAGGATAATGGTCAGCGACTTTTTCCGCAGTAACGCCCGCTTCTGTTGAGTCCGGAAAAAAATTACACAGAATGTGATCGATGATTGAGGAAGAGACGTCAGTCATTCCAGTAGGACGTGTAATGTGGTTTTCAAAGCCGTATTAGGAGAGAAAGTTTTGATAATCAGTACTTGAACAATTTGCTGTATTAATGTTGAATTCACCGCAAATTATCACTTTGTGTTCATGGTAGCAAAGTGTTGCAATATTTCTTCAAACCGTTTTAGAAAAACCTGTATTCGAGAGTCAGGTGGCCTGTAGATCACACCGATTGTAATCTCTGCATCGAGCTTGACAAACATCATTTCGTATTCACTTTTTGCTTCCGTTATGTCATTTAGTTCTTTCAATTTTATTGAAGTAGACAAGTAAACAAGTAAAGTGCGACACCACCTCCTCTGGAATCGGTTGTTCTAGGTAGTGAAAGGAAATTATAATTAGGCATGTCGATAAATTCTTTTACTTTCAACCATGTTTCCGTTATGGCTATTATGTTGCATGGAAACGTGAACCGGGATACTAAGGTTACTAAATAATCCAAATTTTCGTTAAGGCGTCTAGAATTGCAATGAAGAAGGTTTAAAGTGCTGCAGCTAATGTTCGCCATAGCAGTTGTCGGTTTGCCGTCTACACGCTCGTCTACACGCTGGTTGCGTAATGCCTGAATGACTGCTGATGTTTCGACCGCAGTCATTCAGTCAGTGCAGCAGTGGCGTAGAGGTAGAGCATCCGCCTCGCGTGCAGAAGGAGTGCGGTTCGAATCCCGGTGCCGCACAATTCCCAACAGATAAAGAAATCCATGTGTTGATAGTATTGCAGAATGAGGCTTGGGGTGCGGCCTGACCCCGGCGGCCATTGCCGGTAACGGACTCCCTCACCAGAGCAGTATTGGACACCCTGGTGTAATAATGGCCACAACCTTCATGAATACGCCAATTAACACACATACATACATACATACATACATACATACATACAGACCAAACCTTTAGCATTTATGGACGGCGCACCACTTGATAGTAGGATATCCGTGTTACCTAATTGCACCGCAGAATTCGGACGCTACAGTTATGAATCGTTCCTGGCAGTTTTTTGGCACCGACTGTGTGTTTATGAGGTGAAATGCCGCTGATAGTAAAGCTCGCGTGGCGCTCGTACCTTTTGTTTTGGTGGTAGGTGCTGTGGATGGTGTGGTTGTAGAAGCCGTCTTTTGGGAAGATGAAGTCACTGTCGTTTCCGCTGGGTCTGGGTCAAAGACACCATCTGCAAATATATTGTCCGATAGTAAAAGCAGCATGAAAGTAAAATTTTTAAATTCAGGCCACAAATGTAACCAATTTCATACAAGACATTCTCATTTTAGGAGCTTATTTATAACGAATGTTCTCGCCCAACAACAGCGAATGTTTCTTACACGCATGATTGGTTGTGGTCCTTCAATCAAATCGGGCATACGGGAGATATGCCTATGGGCATATCGGCATCGGACATATGGGACAAATAGGAAAACACATGGGACCGTTGATTTGCCTTGAGTAACAAGCGGGGCCATATTAGTCCAGGAATAACCATCGGAAATGTCTGGTAGCGCCTGTTTCTCCTTCAACCTCAACCAAGGTCAAGCAAACGCCTCGTATGGTTTGGCAGCACTGACGGAGCGCCGCCGACTATACACTTCCGATTCACGGCGCCGATGGAGGCTCCACCAGCCGCGCGCCGCTCATCGGCCAGGACAAATCCGCGTCGCCGACGCACAGTCGGTGAGAGACGAATTCGGCAGGTATGCAGTGAAGCTGCGCCGCACGTCAAATCCCACGTGTGGTAACCTCAATTTTTCTGGCAGTGTTACACGCACCCTCTTAGCTATAATTGATACGACATAGCATTGTAATTCGAACTCAATACTACAAAGCGGTAGTACTGCAACACACTTTCACATTGTAGTTTAAATGCAAATTAATGCAATGAACAAATAGATCCAGAATGGACAGCAGCTTCACCAGTCGTGCATCGCATAAGATTGAAGGGAAGCGATTGCATGAGTGTTACTTCCGTGATATCGTTCAATGCTGTGGTGCGGTTTTTAGAAAACTTCTTTCGCTAACACTTGCTGGCACGTCTATTCCGCATGCAGGAATGCATGTATACCCGTACGTCGCCGGCTTTGCTAACAATCAGTTGGAAGTGTAACTCCTTCCCTTGTCATAAAAGCACTACTCAGTATGTTCTTAGACCAAACACAACACGCTCAGCAGCCAGTTTTCCTGTGCACAGAAATATTGTCATATATCCCATAAGTTGTTTGGAACAGCTTCAAGAGCAAAATGGTCCTTTGGAGCCATTCCCATAAAAACCTGAAGAACGGAAACGTTCCTCGTCAGAAAAAGAAATGCAAGGAATGTAGGGAAGTGTCCAAGTAATGTTTTTGGAACAAAAAGTGGCGGGCTACCTGTATCAGTCTCATTGTGCACTTGGTTACATAGGACGTCAGCGATTTTATTGGTGGAATTAAATTGTGAACAGAGAGATAAGCTCCCGTCGGGGAAATGGATGGAAAAATGCTAATGCAACCACTTGTTGAAAACGCGCCTTCAAGAAAAATTGGGCCCATGTTTCTGTTCAACGCCCTTCTTACGTTTGCCATAATTGAGACCTGTGTTAGTAACAGCAGAGAGCCTATTTTACTAGTGAAATATTTAGCGCTGTCTGAACACCGGCCCATAAAAATTTATAGGAAGCTTTTTTTGCTTCGACAATGTCTACAACTGCTACGGGTACAGTTAAATTTCGACTTCCCTTCATCAAATTTGACATTTTTATCATTTTAATTGTGCGGAACCACATAGGCGATGTGAATGCTTTTTTTGTGTTGATGATCGTCTGCTAATAAGTCGACATTTAGCGGATGTTGCCAAATGTATCATGCTTTGAAATCGCCCTGCAATTTGGGGCACAGTTTTCTTAGAGAAATGGGTGTCAGGCAAACGCGTGTTCTTAGGGGTGGAAAAGGGGCTCGGGATGTCGGCGTCTCCTGTTGTCGTCGTCTCTAGTAATCACGGTACCAAAACACCCGGGCACATTTTGTACAACGCCTCGTCCTAGAACGTAATACGAACTAAAAGAACGCACTGGGAGACTCGTTTTCAATCGCCTCGCGCAAGAACGTTTAATCACCATGCGCAAGAACGCGTACAAAAAGATCCTACTGGGGCATTTGTTTTCCAACGCCTCACGCCGGAACGCTTCGTGCTTCAAAGATGCTAGACTTTTACATCAAAGCGGTATACATCCGCCCCCAACGGTTTCCTCTCCCTGGGCAAAACGCCAAAGGCGCCAATAATACACTTATACATTGCATGCTTCGCCCTTCCCCAGGTTTCACGTTAGTAGAGATGTCCCATGATTTTCTTTTTTTTGCTGAATAAATCTTGTGTCCCATGGATACACTAAAAGACGTGTTGTGCATAGACTTACATATCTTGCTGAGATAGTAGAACCCCACCACTATGGCAGCAGTGACCGCCAGGAGTACTAGGCCGGCTACGCAGTACTTGCACAGCGGCTGCCCTCCCCTGCGAGACAGGTAAACAGTTGTTGGACGTTGTTTTATACCCATGTGTAATCAACAAATATTTGCATAATTGGTCACAATTTCACAACACCGCGTCTTGTGCTTGAGACCAACTCCGGATACGGAGTTGTAACTTTCTTTCCGAAGAAAAGGGTCAACGTTTCTCGTTTAGCACACGTCTTCGCAGAAGCTGTAGTCAGTGTCACTCATTGGAATGATTCCAAGGCTGCCAAATCAGGTGTTACTAAAATTTCTGTTGCAATGAAGACACTTTTTGGTGGATCAACAGCCTTTGTAGACGAAGCATGAACCAAGGATAACCGTCGTTGTAGTGAGGCCGAACAGTAGTGGCGGTACCATGCTTCGTAGTACGTATAACAGTTCTCATTCTATTCTTACAATTCGTCACCATTGTACAAAAGTGCAATCGTAAGGGCACTTTACGGCTTGCCTCTTCCTAATCAGCCCCCACACGTACAAGTGGAAAGTTTTAAACTCTGTTTATACTCACTGTAAGAGTGCCATCTGACGGCCCTAAGCTCAGCGATAAAATAACCGCAAGAGTGCATTTTGAAACCGCGCGGATTTTTGAGGCTAGGTTGGTGCCATGCGGAAGTCTGGCATAATGACGTGGCGGTTACGTCTTGGCGTCTTGATTCAAAGGACTGTAGGACAGATGCGGCGCTGGTATGTTTTAGCGCGCATCGCTTTGCCGCCCGTTACTGCAGTTTGGCCGCGGAATTGGCCTGGGTACCGAGCGTACAAAGGCAGAACCGAAAGCAGAAAAAGAACAGACGAAGAACCGCTGCGAAAGTGGGAAGGTGAGGGCGGTACGCCAATCCGGCGCGAGACGCTCCTTGGCGGCGACGCATGGCGAATGTGTGAGGAGGCGGCAATAAGACATGCTTGGCGGTGGCGCCGCGCTTCGAGATGACACCATAGCAGCGCGTGCGGTCGTGCACTCGACGATTACGCATTCATTTCCTGAGACGCAGTACGCGGTACCTTCTCAACATGCAGATTGCGATCACTTCTTGAGCCGAAGTTCGCGGCCGCCGACGCAGAGGCTTACCATCGCTGACATTGGCGCGGGAGGTTCAAACACAATTTACACGAATCTGCTCGGCAGCGGCTACGCGCTGCTAGACAACGGCGGAGTAGTGCGGGCATCCGTGCGATCGCTCATCACGCGATCACATCGTGAGACGCAGCAGCCATGCGCCGTGAACGAGAAGACTGCAGTTCGCGCGGCACAGAAATTTTTCATTAGGGAGCATAGTAATCGTCAGCCAAAAGAAAAATTTCTAGTTTCGCTGATAATTTTCTTGATTTTTGTTGGTGTTCGGTTAAAAAAACGATTACAGGTAAAACGTTTTCAAAATCTGCTTTATTGTGGAAATGCCACGCGTTATGCGCTCTGGCATTTCCGCAATTTAAATATTTTTTCTTATTTTTCACTTTTTTAAGTTTCGTCCCACCAATTATCTTCATTTACGTTATTATAACGAATAAATTTCGAACTTTTGCGAAATCTGGAAATACAGGGCGTCACACGGTTCGCCATTTTCCGTAACTATTTTATACTTTTCTTATTTTTTCAGTTTTTTATAATTTAGTTCGAGCAATTATCTCCATTTCCACTGTTATATAAATTGCAAGTCAAACTTTTGCGAAATCTGCAAATGTTGTACAATTGCCATGCGTTATACGTTTTGCCATTTTCTGTAATTTTGAATGTTTTTATTGTTTCTTGTTTTTCAGAATTTCGTCCGGACAGTTATCTACATTTAAGTTATTATAACGATTAAACTTAGAACCTTTGGGAAATCGGCATTATTGTTGGAATGCACGGCGTTACACCGTTCGTCATTTCCCACAATTATTTTGCATTTTTCTTAATTTAGTAGTTTTTCAAAATTTCATTCGACGAATTGTCCCCATTTACGCTACTATAACGATTACAAGTGGAACTTCCGCGAAATCTGCATTATTATGCAAATGCAGGGCGTCATACGGTCTCGGCTGTGGGGGTACTCAGCAAAGAACGCTACTCATTAAAAATAAATGAATGGCTTCATTACGTAAACATACGCTAGATGAAATCACATTTGGTTAGATATCTAAAAACGCCGGGGAGAGGGAAGCACGGCTAAATGATGTGTAACGAGACTAAACATGGCAGGACATAATTCACTGGAGTGCTTATTATGACGTGCGGAGCTCTAGACAAGTTTGGCAAGTTTGATTATCATAAACGGATCGCTAAAACAAATGAAACAGCTCGGGTTAGCCGCAAGAAAAATCCAAGAACGCATTTCTGCCGTTGATGATACTAAACTGACAAACTGGTGCGAGCTTGGACTGACGCAGGCTTGAGTTTATCGCAAATGCTCAGCGAAAAGAGCCTGCAACCCTTGTTGAATACAACTTTCCCAAAATAACGGAGTGACCATTTGGCACTAAGGCTACTCTCAATACCACCACTATCATTTTACTTTTTAATTAGGCAGTTCAGGGTAAAGTTGCAAACTTTGCTGAATTTCTGTCTCGGGTTAATACATGGGCTCCCACGACAGGAAAACGGACTCACTAGTTTTTGTCTGCTAGTATAAAATGCCAGTCCTTCGAAAATTTATGAGGTAAACATGCATCCACAGCGACTAACACTAAAAATTGTCTGAAGAACAAATATTAGTACACTGTGTATCAACTTGCGAAAAGTGTATCGACTCATCCTCGATCTTCACAGTCGAATGGCTCGCAATTTTTATTGGTTCATTTAATGACGACAAGTACCTGTGGTATCAGCGGAGCATATGTCATGCACATTACACTCGGAAAAACCCGGTGCTTGAGACATGTTTTGCGGCAAGAGAAAATGTGATTTGCCAAAACACCTGCTACCGATTTGTTTGGCAAGACAGAAGCGGCCACTCTTACTGCCTTCCTTGAGGCTGCACAGCTTGAATGTCTCCTGCTGGCCATTGGGGCACGTCATAGTAGTCGTAGTATGGAGCCTGTATGGCGTAAGTGCTGTACGAGCCGGTTGGGTAGCCGGTTGGGTAGCCGGTGGTAGTGGCGGTGGTCGTTCCTGCTCCCAGTGTGGAACTCTGAAAAAATGTAGTTGATGCCTCTTTCACAGGAACGGTAAAACACGAAAGTGAAATGTGCCTTCACTGGAGCATTTATTGTGCATCCATATGAACTTGCACATCGCCATTTATATTACACTGGTGTGGCAACGTTAGACGCATCAACGTTAAACACTGGATTGCACGCGCAGGGAAATTGCGGAAATCGGACTGAAACCCTGAAACCACAGTCTCTTTAAAACCGTGCAAAAAAAAAAAACGGTACCGAAACCGAAACCGAAAGCAGTGCGTGGCGGAGGGTGTATCAATACACCCGCGTCTCACGTAGACGAAACTTTTCTTTCCTCCATGGTAGACGAAGACGCTAGAATCGATGCCCCTACTGTCGGCGCTCATTAGTGTCATGATGAACTGCTTCGCTTCACTTCTTCACTTTGAATTCGTAGCGCAGTGCGCAGAGCGCTGTGCACCTTCCGTTGCGGGGCGAGAGCTCGTGGCTCGAATCCCGGCGTAGCCGCGTCAATGGGAGTTTTTCTGGTGACGTAATTTTCGATGACGCGTATGACGGCGTTCATATCTTGGTGATCCGGGGCATAAAACACTTTCGTATTAATAATACAGGGAACTGTTTTTTTTTTCAACCGCTCCAGAGTGCATTAACCAGAAGCGCGGTGGCGCTTCATAATACCAACCTCGCATTACTTCGTCGGTGGCATCAGTGCACACATAAATTCGTTGTTACAGGGGGGTAAGGCGAGCTCCGAGATCGTACGAATTTTGGGCGCTGACATGATACAATTCCCATGGTAGCCAGAGGAATTGTATTCAGATCTCCAAAAAGTTGTTCTGTAATTATTTACATAAAACAAAGAACTGAAACAAAATAGTTACAAATAAGAGCTTCAGTAATTAAAACTAGCTCTTTAAAAATCTTTTAGTGTAATTAAGCTCTAATTATTGAACAAAAAGTGAATGTGTAGTTCAGTTTTGGTTTCGATTTTTGTTAAGTGCGCGAGGAAGTGGCGAGGCCCTTGCGCCTATATTGCGCAGTGTGTGTGTGCAGTCTCGAGCTAAGGTCTGCGTGTGTGCAAAACGTGTGCAACTGGTACAACTCCGATGCACGCGCTGAGAAACTGCCTCCCCAGGCGCCTGCGAGGCTGTCATTTGTTGCTTTACGTTACAGCACTGACGCCGGAACAGCGATTCCGATCTGACCTTGACTACCTCAAGTTCAGTACAGGCTACGGAGTGGCAGCCAGCGATCATTTCCGTAGGAAAAAGAAATAAAAGCAGCTTTTACAATCGTTTCGTTTAAGTTGCTTTGTTAATGAAACTTCATACAGCTCTCCGTGCTTCGAACTTTCGCGCAAACATTCGCGAAGGTAGAACGAAAAAATAGGTAATGAAATGTGGTTTCTTTTTTAATCAGTCACAATACGTCAATGTTCTCTCCTCGCTCGCTCTGTGCGGCAAATTACTGCCCATTCAATACTGCCCATTCATTCCCGCAAGCTTTGCCTTTGAAGTGGTGGAAAGCAGTTAGAAATTGACGAATACAGACAGAAAGGAAAACGGGACACGCCGCCGACTGTATTTCGCATACTGCCTTCGCATGCATTCTGCCACTCCGTTGGCCTGCGATCGACCGCGCTCTTTCGTTCCTGTGCTTCAAAGGGCCGCGACTCACCGTCAATATCAGCGTTGGCCCATGCGATAACGTTTTTTAGTGCGTGCGTGCGTGCGTGCGTGCGTGCGTGCGCGTGTGCGCGCGCGTGCGTGTGTGCGTGCGCGTGTGCGTGTGCGTGTGTGCGCGCGCGCGCGCGCGCGCGCGTGTGTGTGTGTGTGTGTGTGTGTGTGTGTGTGTGTGTGTGTGTGTGTGTGTGTGTGTGTGTGTGTGTGTGTGTGTGTGTGTGTGTGTGTGTGTGTGTGTGTGTGTGTGTGTGTGTGTGTGTGTGTGTGTGTGTGTGTGTGTGTGTGTGTGTGTGTGTGTGTGTGTGTGTGTGTGTGTGTGTGTGTGTGTGTGTGTGTGTGTGTGTGTGTGTGTGTGTGTGTGTGTGTGTGTGTGTGTGTGTGTGTGTGTGTGTGTGTGTGTGTGTGTGTGTGTGTGTGTGTGTGTGTGTGTGTCTGTGTGTGTCTGTGTGTGTGTGTGTGTGTGTGTGTGTGTGTGTGTGTGTGTGTGTGTGTGTTGCAAATTGCAAATAAAGCGGCACAGCGCAAAAATGCACAGAGATCATGACGGAGATTCATTTTTCTGTGCGCCCCAGTACGGATCAGCTGATTCCTTGGCGTCCTCGCGCATGCGATCAGTCGCATTCAAGCGTGCGCGCAAGTGTTGTGTGAGCGTTGCACATCTTGCTCAAATAGTCTCCGTACATATACGTCACATGCTAAACCGAAAACACGTTGGTTACCTACCCAAAGGAGATAAACTACGCAATGCTATCGACGCCGCCTACACAAAATCCGCCTGGCCAGCGGGCCGCCATGTTACAATTACTCCCCGCATGCTTCGCTAGCCGGACGCGGAAGCGCCTCAGTAGCACGTTGCCAGATTACAACCCATCGCTTTGGCTGTTTTTAGTAAGCAAAAGCTCAGCTGGCAACCTTCAAATCTTTGTATCATGTCTGCCACTGTGTGTCGTACGGCTCCAATGCATTGGCTCAGCGGCGCGCTTTCCCTCTAGAGTCAGTATATTATCTCTATGCGTTGTTACAAGAAAAGAGAATTCTTTCCTCCATAAGTCTGGGCAATGGCGCACGGTTCCGTGGATGCAGCAGAGATGACATGAGTGATGACGACGACATCCTGAATGGGGCATACCACCTGTGGTCGCCCTGCTAACATGGCGGCACATCATCGCTTCAATCATCTTCCATGGTTTGTGTCACTAGTCCTGCCGTTACGTAACATTTTTGATGAGCCTGAGAGAAAGAACAGGGCGCCAGTACATAGCCGGCTAAATCTGTGGGGACATGTGCTAAATCGTCGCCAACAGATGAGGACGCTGGGAACGCATGCTCACACACTGAGTTGAAGATAGAGAAGGCCGTAGACAATAAAGACCTTTCCATCATGGACTGTGAGGTGTCATCCGCTCCGTATATACGCCTTCTAAATGCGTAGTCTCTTCACGTCGCCCTCTTCATAACAATATCGTTGGCATGACGCCACAGTAGAAAGGCAATATAAAGTGGAGCTTCCTGTGGCTATTGGCTGGAGTGGCGTGGGGTGCAGGTGCTGCGAGCGCTCTCTGGCCTGGCGTGTCTCTGGGTTTTATGCCACACAACATAGAACTAGGTCGCCTGCGCGTATCGCGGCCGCGAATCCGGAAAACGACTTTCTGGGGTGAGGGGGTGCGTGGTGAAGTTCAACGGGAAAATGCAGCCATTGTGGCACCACGACTGAAGGGTCGTCCGGCGAAGTGGCTAGCTCAAAGGGGGCGGGATAGCGGGGCTTCGCCTGGAGGACACTGTAATGCGTGTATCACTTTCTCTTTGCTCGGAGCTGGTGACCTCTTAGGCAGGGGGATTGAAAAGTACCACTTCTCTCTTTCGACTAGTATTTCTCGACGCACTCGCAACGAATCGCCAGAAAATCAGCAACTGTACTCCGTTCCGTAAATGTCGCTGGAACGCAAAAATACCACCGCTTCAAGCAACGCACATACGAGAGCGGTGTTAATTGCACTGCCCGGTTGAAAAATTTCCCAAGAGATTGAAAGCATGCCGTATCTAGCGGAACTACGTTGAAATTTTTGTTATCGTCTTACTACGTCTCATCGTCGTTTGCTGGTGCGTGGCATAGCGCAACTCTCCGGTATATTCATTTTTTTTTATTTCAACTTTGTCTACAAAGTTTTCTCAAGTATGTTGTTTACGGCAAAACAATTCCATTTTACTCTCTTCTCAGAAGCTTGGGTCTATTTTGCCTTTTTAGAAAAGTACCAATTATTTCTAACCAAGGTTAGAATGCCTGCTCAGAACACCTCCACATGACTCGTTTGCATCACGAAGTTTCCTAATTACAGCGATGTTCAGTTTTTGTGACCCCTGTACTGCTGAACCACACCGCTGGGAATTTTAAAAGATTCTACGTGTACTTAAATATCACGACAATTATACTATAAATTTGGGCACATAAAATGCGTAAATGTCCAACCTGCTAATTCGCATGGTATATGAAAGTTTGAATGGTGCTTTAACGTATCTAGCATGTAATCAACGCACTATTACCGATAATCCTGATAGGATGTGGTTCGCTACGGGGATATTTCTGCCATGATATAACACTAGCGTGGAGCGCGGGTCTATAGTACATACTGTGGCAACCCCGCAATAGTGGCGGAGGACAATTCCACAGGATGGATATGTGCCGGGTGAGGATGAAGGTGTTGCGCGGTATGAGCGAGATTAGAACATTGCGTTCTGGGCTGGACTACGTGTGCGCAGGCGGATCGGCTGAGGAGTGGACCTTGGTGGAACGGACTCCTAGTAAAGGTCTGGTTTTGGGGGGCACGGTGTCTTTCTGGGGAACCGCGGCTGGGTGCAAAAACCCAGGTGCCACATTTGGAGCCCAACTTGGGACCGGCCGTAGTTCCTGAGAAGGGCATTGTGGTATTCTTCCTTTCTTCTTTTTTTTTGCTATTTTACGGTGGACGTTTTGCCGCGCGAATTCAATTGGCGTTTTTTTCGTGACCGCCTAGATTTTTGGAAGTCGTTCTCGAATTCTGAGGCTCATTTTTAGTGGCTTGGGTTGTTTATAACTATTATTGTTCCTGTATTCGCTTCGCAGCGTGCGAGAACATTTCGTCCCAGGGACATGTCTGGCCGTGGAGCCGCTACCCATCGGAGCCCCTTGGTTGCTCTGCGCGAGCTCGCAAGGAAGGGATGCGGACGCCACTGGACTCGTCGGCATGGTCCGCCCGATCATGGACCTCTGCGAGAACCTCACGAACCGGCTGGCAGATCTCGGGCTAGAACGCGGTGGGCCCGAGCACGGGTCATCGTTGCAGCCGGGCATTGCGGTGCCATGGTTGACGGGCTACGATGACCGCAAGACAGTGGCGGATTTCCTGGGCGACCTCACCATATACAAGGCGGCGTCGGGTGCCTCCGACGAGTTCGTCCTGGCCCTCGTCCTGCCGGTTGCTCTGGAGGCATCCGCCGGTCGCTGGCGGCGCCTGCAGGCCCCATCATGCGTGCCCCTGCCGTCATCTCCGGACATGGAAATGCCGGCGCCTGTGCCTGCAGTGGATGCTGACGCACGCTGGGGTACGCTGGTGAGCAGGGCAGATCTTCTCGCGGCGCAACGTGCCGACGGACTCTGTCGTAAGATCATTGAGCACGTCGGGGCACAGGGCTTCTCCAGCCAGCAACCGCGGTGAGTTTGATACTCATGTGTTGACGGAAGACGGTCGCCTGCTGCGGTATATTCCGCAGGAAGACAATGAAGTTAATTCACCATTCCGCGCTGTTGTACCTCGTAAGCTTCGGAGGGCTTTCATCAGTTACTTTCACGATTCAGCACTGGCTGGACACAGCTCTGGCAGCAAAACTTATGAGAAGTTATGTCGGACTGTCACGTGGCTGGGAATGAGGAAGATGTGCTGAGGTACGCCAGGAGCTGTCACGTGTGTCAGACAGCGAAACCCCGAGTTGCTTGCCCGCCGGGATTGATGTAGTCTGTTGAGAGTAAAAGCCCCTGGCTAATGGTCGCTTGCGATATCATACGCCCTTACCCGCGCAGCCCGCGTGGTCATTGTTATTTGTTTGTCGTTACGGGCCATTTCACAAAGTGGGTAGAGCTGTTCCCACTACGTACCGCCAATACCCCGAATGTATGGAGGTGCCTAATGGAAGTGTTCGCGCGCTTTGGGGGTCCCCGCACAGCTCATGACGGATAATGCTACCTATTTCACGAGCAAATTGTTTCAAGACAACTGCCTAGCTGTAGGCGTGAAACGCAAACGTACGATTACATATCACCCTCAGGCAAACATAACTGGGCGTGTGATTCGCAACCTCAAGGCGATGCTAATTGCTCATACGGAGAAACACGAGGATTGGGATGCTAACCTGCCTGAGATTGCATTTGCCACTCGCACCACGGTGAATCGTTGAACTGGGTTCACGCCGCCTTATTTGAATTACGAATGGGAGATGGCATTTCCTCTGGACAGGACACTTCCAGAAACGGACGCGGGTTCTGGTCTGTCGCCCCATGCTGTGGCCGTCCGCCAGCGCCTGCGTGACGCGATACAGGCTGCCCCGGACTAGCTTGACGTTTCTCGTCTCTAGGAGGCGGAGCAGTACAACCGGGGACGTTTGCCGTTGCGGGGCCGAGCAGTACAACCGAGGCCGTTTGCCTTGCCGGGGCTGTTCAGTTTGCGGTTGGCGACATGGTTCTCCGGCGCACTCATCCGCATAGCGACGCTTCACGCAAGTTTGCCGTGTCGCTAACCCCTAAATGGGAGGGCCCTTTTACCGTAAGCGAGAAGCTGCCTCCCATAACGTATCTAACGCCACAGCAGTACAGGTGAACATGCAGGCCCGGTTAATATAGCAGACCTTAAACAGTACCACATGGACTTATCTGCTTATGGCCGCAGTGCCTGTTGTTTCTCAATGGCGTCTGCACACCCGTAATATTAACTTTCTATGGCATTTTGTACTGCATCATTTTTAGGTATTTTTTGTTTTGGTTTGCCTTTTCTTAGCCCTGAATTTGATGCTTGATCAGTCCCACGTGATGCGCTTCTTTATTTTTGCCATTTTTCCCCCCATCTAGAATTGTGTTTGTTTCCGGGCGTTAATTTTTGCTTCTTTCGCGTCCAGAATCCATTTTGGCATTCGCTCCGGCTGCGCCCGCATTCACCACCGTACCGTTTGGAGGACTTTCACCCCTGCCACATCAATTAGCGCGTTGTGCGTGACCTGGTGGCATCCTGAGCTCCTGTCTCCCTGGCCTTGGGACCACCTTCCCGGCCGTCCCTGCTCTCTCCTCTCCACTGTGCTGCCTTGGCGTGTGTGCTGTGGGCCTTGAACCGGACTTTTCAGTGGTGCTCTCGGTTCCACTCTGGCAATGCGTACCTCTGGCCGGGAGGCCCTATCTCCTCCCTCGGGCGCTGTTGAACAGACCGTCATCGGTTGGTGGGATTCCTGTCCAGCGGCCAGCGGCGTCTATGGCTGTACAGGGGCTGATCTGATCCCGTGGCTGCTGTCCCGGAGGATGTCTCGAGTTTCAAGCTTGCTGTTGACAGCTGTTTCGTGGACTGTGGCGTCATCTTGAGGCTCCGATGCCGATGCCTTTGAGTTACACTTTGTCCATTCTCGGTTGGCTCGAGGACTGTGCGTCGGCCTTTTCGTCGGGGGGGGGGGAGGGGAGGGAGGAGAGTGTGGCAAGCCCGCAATTGTGGCGGGGGACAATCCACAGGATGGACATGTGCCGGGTGAGGATGAAGATGTTGCGCGTGATGAGCGAGATTAGAACATGGCGGACTGAGCTGGACTGGGTGCGTGAAGCCGGATCGGCTGAGGAGTGGACCTTGGTGGAACGGACTCCTAGTAAAGGTCTTGTTTTAGGGGGCATGGTGTCTTTTTGGGAACCGCGGCTGGGTGCAAGAACCTCGGTGCCACAATACCGATACTGGAACAACGCAAAGGCTGCTGGAGAACAGCGCGGTACCATTGAGCATTTGGTGGGAAGAACTTGTAGTCGGAGATTTGAAGCCTTGTGGCGAATGATACTTCCGACTGAGGAAAGGAGGAAATTCTTAGATGTTATGCGCAGACGCAACCGTTGAGTGTGCGTGTGCTCTGTTCACACCTGAGACACCCGAATAGCTCAGCCCTGCGGCATGATCACAATTCTAAAAAAATATACAACGCCGTTCCAGGCAGAGAAAAGCTCGAATATTCAAGGGAATACACTCTGCTTTGCCGCAGATTCGTCAGCGGCATTCGCGATGAATGAATCAAACAGAGACAGTGCCGCAAGGAGAATTTAATCTCATCAAGCCCTCTTCCTGGCCCTTGGCACACCATTTACGCCGACTTCGCTCGCCCCTGTAGAGCGCAGTATGGTGCTAATGTTTGATCCGTAAGGCAAGCGGCGATGTATAGCTACGGACAAGCATTCAGGAACCGCGAAACCCCTGGGAAACTGTCGGCCTTATTGTTTGCAGAAATTGAAAATGGGAGACGTAAAAAGTAAGACGCCTACCACAAGAAAAAAATTAGCAGTGGCTTAGCTCGGCTATGCCAGGATATACGTAGCGTGAGCTAAGGTTCAGCTGGTTATTCTTAGGTTTTCTGGTTGTCTAATTAGCTTGATTATCATGATTACTGCTGCTTCAATGACACATACACGGTATACGTAATATGTGACATGTATATTTTACACGCGTTTCCGTCGGAGCGTTAGCAATCGCCCCAGAACTAAGCTGGTTCCACACGCGCATGCCGGTGTTGCTGCAGCGCACAAGCCATCGGTTCCACATGTGGCGGCCCTTCGCATGATCAAGTACACCGGGTCGCCGCGTGCGGAATGGAGGCCGGCGAAGACGCTGGGCCCACGGGGTGTGTGAGAGACGCCAGGCAGCAAGCAACGTTATGTGCGCCGTGTGACGTCACTGCTATTCGCGCATGCGCAGCACGGCCCCCCAGGAGCACCGCGAAACTGCTCAACCTCAGCCAGTGTAGCTCACGCTACAAAAATAGAACAATGACGTTTAGGTCCCCCGAACGCAAGCCTTGTTTACACTAAAAGCTAAGAAAGGAACATAACCATTTAGGTAGACTGAAACATGTGACCTAAACACTGTCTGTAGGCGGGGAGAAGATTGCCGTTTGTGCGGTTCAGAGTGCTTTTCGTCGTCTGTATCATTATGGATTCCAGATACAGCCTACAGGCGAAGTCCTTCTCCGTGGCGACAACACGTGCCCTGCCCCACTCTATGTCATGATTAGACGATTGCGCATGTTCCGCGAGGGCATTGGCGGATACATTTCCCTTCTTTGCGTCATTACAATGCTTTTTATGTTTTCTACGCTCATTCTCGACCAGACAGGCGTCCGTCGAAGCCTCGATTACAGAAATTGAAGATGTCTTCACAAAGAACACGTTAACTGAGACTGCATTATTTCCTCTCAGCCACCAATGAAGGGCTTATAAAAAAAGTGACCGTTGAGACGAAACAGCTATTCTCAACGGATAAACAAACTATTATCGCGTTCATATTGGCTTGAAACCGGTTCAAGCAGCGCACGACTGCCCGAGCAGTGACAAGAACACTCACCGCATTAAAGGTGTCTCGCGAAACATCAACGACACACGCGCTCTTACAGCCGCGACGGGCTGGAGAAAAACCTCTTCGATCAATGTGTTTCCAAAGACCAAGAAGAGGGGTCTTAACGCAACCGGCCCTGTTTTCGATCGTTCAGAGGAAGCCCTGCTTGTATAGAAGGAACAGTATTACAGATACTACATAATCAATTTTGGGAAATTCAAGCTTGCAAACGCGCGATGGTTCTTTAGCACACTGAACCATCGGGCACAGACAGAACATTCGACTGCTAGGGAAGTGGTTACCCTTTCATCGGAAACGTCTCATTCGCAGATGACGACCTTTCTCAGTACTCCGCTTCAGACAGGCAGAAGCTCTTATGACGCGCTACAGCTTTTGACGAAACTTCCCGTGGACCAACTTACCAGGCCCACGCCACACAACACACTAACCTTTTTAACACGAAAGTGTTACATTCCGGGATTCACGATTGTTTGACTTACGTCATATCCGTCACGGAAGTGACGGATATGATACAACGAAGCAAGTGGTACAACGAATACAACGAAGCAAGTGGCCTGTAAAGGGTGCACCCCGGCGTACAGGGTCGTCATGCAGGGAAGCAACCTTTAGTGCTAAAAAGTAACGACAGGTAAAAAGTAAAAGGTGTTGGCATGCTCATTAAACAAGGGACCGACTGGCAGAGAGTGCATGAAAGTTGTAAAAAGCATCTGTGGGTTAGAGGCACCATAGAGGGGAAAAATACATGGTTAGGAGTGGTGTATCTGTGGACCGGAAGCAGTGCTAGGGAGGAAAATGAGGAAATGGTAAACTGTTTGAGAAGAGATATAAACGAGTTCAAAGATTCGGGCGAAATAATCATAGTTGGAGATATGAATGCCCATATAGAAGGTTTGGATGGATACACAGACCACAACGGTTCTCTAGGGATAGATCTATGCCAGGAAAACCGGCTATAATAGTAAACACGGAAAGCAAGTGTGACGGACAAATAACGTGGGAAAGCGGTAACAGACAGTCCAGCATAGACTACAGTTTAGTATCCGAGACAGTATACGGAACGCTGCGGGAAATGATGATAGATGAAAATGGAACAGACAGCTAAGGAAGCGACCACAAGCGATTTAGCTTGCACTTTGGAGGCGCAACCCGGACAAATGCAGAAATAGGTACAATAGGAGGGAATAATTTGAATAATGAGCAGTTAAAGATCATCGCTGATAGATTGGAAGATGAAATCAATAAATACCAGGCAAAAATTGGGATTACGACGAAATGATTGCGTTCATAAAGGGTAAGATGAATGAAGCAAAGGAACGAAACCGATGGAAAGGGAAGAGAAAGCCGAGAAGCTGGTGGAATAAGGAAATAAAAGAGGCTATTGACCAGCGAAGAAAGGCGTCGAGAGAACATAGAGAAGCAAAAAGAACTGGTATGGAACCGGAGGTAGTGGAACCGGAGGTAGGAGAAGTGGGATGTCTACCGTGGGAAAAAACTAGAAGCGCAGAAAATGGTGCAAGCAAAGATCAAGCAGAAAAGCGAACAATGGATGTCAGAAATACGGAAGAAGGAGAAAAGCGCATCCAAGAAGTTTTGGAACCATGTAAAATCACTAAGCTCAAAAAACGGTAACCATCAATAATTCCTGATTGATGAGGAGGGGGAACATTTAGAAGGAGAGCACGCTTTGGCGCATATTCATCGAGTGATTAGTGAGAAGTTTAGGACAATAGTGGTAGGGAAACCTGCACCGATAACATCAGCGCCACAAAAGACTGCGGAAAGGGAAAAAAGTTTGAGCAACCTTGATTGGAAAAAAGCAGAGCAAAAGGTTTCCCCCCAGACAGCATTGGGCCCGGACGGAATACCAATGCAACTGATAAACCTACTTGGACCTAAAAGTAAGGAATCGTTTATGAGGGCAATAGATAAGGTGATAGAAACCAAACAAATAACAAAGGACTGGTTAGAAAGTAGGATGAATTTAATATATAAAGGCAGAGGAGACAAAGCCAGTATTGATTCATACAGACCACTCACAGTAACGTCAGTGGTGTATAGATTCGTAATACAGGCGATAAAATCAGAAATTCAAGCATGGATGGAAGAAAATGAAATACTTGGGGAACTGTAGAATGGATTTAGACAAGACAGGCGACTGGATGACAATCTGTTCGTGATAACGCAATGCATTGAAATTGCGAAAGCACAGAATAGACCACTATGGATTACGTTCTTGGACATTAAAGGGGCATATGACAACGTAAACAGAGAACGGCTGTGGAGAATGCTGAAACTCCAGGGATTAGATGACGAGTTAGTACAGTTCCTTATAGCAATCTATAAAGACAATAGAGTGCACCATACTTGGGAAGGACAGATATGCGCCCAGCAGGTCAACATCCATCGGGGACTGAAACAGGGATGCCCTTTGAGCCCAACACTGTTCATGCTTTACATGGCAGGGTTACAAAAGAAACTGGAAGAAAGTCAAGTAGGGTTTAGCCTAACCCATATGCTGCAAGGCGAAGTGGTACAACAGCATATTCCAGCAATGTTATACGCAGACGACATTGTTCTTTTAGCTGATAACCAAACCGATATGCAGCGGCTAATAAATATTTGCGGCCAGGAAGCCACTGACCTCGGATTAAATTTCAGTGCAGAAAAATCAGGAATAATGGTTTCCAATGACGCTACCGCCGACGTAGTGTCTATCCAGCAAAGCGAATTACCTAGAGTGAAGGAATATAAATATTTGGGAGTGTGGATAAACGAAGGGGATAACTACTTAGGTACTCACGAGGAGCAACTTAAGGTTAAAGGAAAGCGAAACGCAGCTATAATGCAGCATAGAACTCTGTGGGGGTATAACAAATATGAAGTAGTAAGAGGAATGTGGAAAGGAGTAATGGTTCCGGGTCTCACGTTTGCGAATGCTGTACTCTGCTTAAAATCAGACGTTCTATCAGGCCTTGAAGTAAACCAGAGAACGGTAGGACGTTTGGCCTTAGGCGCGCATGGAAAAACAACTAACGAAGCAGTTCAGGGAGATATGGGCAGGGCGTCGTTTGAAGTTAGAGAAGCTCAGAGTAAAATATGCTTTGAGATGAGGTTGAGGGCAATGGATCAACGAAGGTGGGCAGCTAAGGTTTTTAGGTACCTATACTCTAAAAGCGTGGACACGCGGTGGTTAAGAAAGACTAGAAGGCTAACGATGAAATACGGAAAGAACAGTGGGGAATCCAAAACAGCCAAGGTAACCAAAAAAGATTGAAACGAATAAATGGAGGGAAAAAATGGAAGCTAAAACGTCATTAGAGATGTACAGGGCTGAGAAGATGAACATCAGAAAGGAAAATTTCTACGATAATTCCCAGGGCAGTGCTTTGCTTTTTGAGGCTAGAGCAGGTTGCCTGCGAACTAAGAGTTTTGTGGGGAAGTATTCACAAAATGATGGGGTATGTCTGGTCTGCGGAAAAGAAACAGAAACTATGCGGCACATAGTGTTAGAATGTGAGGGTATCCATCCAAATCTACATGAAGGGAATATTGGGCCTCCAGAAGCCCTAGGATTGAAGGGTATCACAGAGGAAGTTAACTTCAAGGCTGTCGAGGGGACGAAAAGAAGATTAGAATGCTGGTGGACGAAAAGCAGAGAGGGGAATATTGCCTAGGACAGTTACCACCTGTAACAGGAAAAAAAAAGTATTTTGTGCCTAATAAGCTTTTGTGCCTGCCCTAAGCAGCGCTAGTATTGAACCAAAGTGTAAAACATAGGTATATTAGTCCTTTTTGGTAAGATGACATGTCATCACCCCGATACAAAGAGGAAACCAATAGAAATCACCATCATCATCATCATCAAGTACGTTACACTTCGCGTTGTTCGTTTTCGGGTTTTATATTTTAACATGGAAGTGTTTTATGCCGGGATACACCAAGATTTCACCGACGCCATATACGTCGCGGAAATGATTCCAGTACACCTTTGCGGATGAGACCCGCAAGCAGGGCGTAGCTCGCCAAGCACACCCACAGGAAAGCTGCCAAGCCGCAAATCACGGTCAGCTGCAGATTTGGCTGCACGTTTCGCTTTGGTGTTTTACCGATTCCTATGAAAGAGGAATCAACCACAGTTTTTACACCCTTTTTGGCCAGAGATAGTGTAGCATTGATACATTAGACCAATACACAATGTTTTAACATCGTGATGTACGAAACAACCACCAGCTATTAGAAAATGTTCATTCCGCCCCTGTAAACTGGTTTAAAATACTTCCGAAGTTGGAGGTCTTTCACACCCTTTTTCCTAGTTGGCGATCTTTCAAACAATTTTTCTTAGGTTCCAACACCCTAATTGTAGCTTTGCACCCCTGCGGGAAGGAAGGTTTTGAAATAACGAACACCCTTTTAGAAGGGCATTCAAAGGGTGTGGAATATGTGCTTGGTATTTATCAAAATTTCATGATTTACTGAACTTAGTAACCACCTCATGATTACAAAGTTTTTGCAAAACGCACGCTGACTTCTATATGCTCACATTAAAATGCATAACTGCAGTTACGGGTAAGGTCTGATTTTCGTGACAGACCTACCGACTATCGGATGATTTTCCTCTGCTGGCTATAACAGCAATAAGAGCAAATGTTCTTTTAAGTAAGCATAAACTCGCACTCCTTCTGCATCCCTTTGGTTTTCTTGCTAAATTCATTTGTCGTCCAAGTGGGACTTGTGCGTGTTGGATGCATCTGGACGTCATGCTGTGTGCTCAGCCGTTCCACATTGTCACGCGTAACTGCGCTAATCATACCCTTATTGCAGGGTTTGAAGCCACCGTACACACAAGCATACCTTTTTTTATCCTTAAACCTTTTTTTAGCCAAAACACCTTCTCAAGGTACAAGCCATGTGAGACGATCCTTACACCCTGTGCACAGAACTGAAACAAGTAACAAGACCCAAGCGCGAATGGCGTCCACCGAACAGATACGGTGACACAATCTGAGGAGGAAGGGATGCATAGACTAGCCTAAGCACCGCCCGGCCGCTTCAGTAACGCGTCTGTGTTAGTGGGTTTCGCCCTTTGAGGAACCACCTTGCCTGCCCGCTCGGTCCCATAGAAAATGGCGCCATTCAAGAAAATGCTTGACTCGCTCCTTTGGCGCATGTTTGGTGTTCTAGACACTTTTGCCATAGACTTAGATGAGAGGTGCTTCCCTAACTGGGTTCTCCAGTAGTTTCAAAAAATAAAATAAAGCCCAAAGGAAGTGGACAAATAAAGCACATGTAGACTGGACGAGCGCTCCAGTCTACGTGTGTTTCTTTGTCCGTGCTCCTGCGCTCTTTTTTATTTTTTTGGAATCGTGAAACAATTCGCCAAACAACGCATTTTAGTAAGTTTCCAATAGTTGTAAATATAGGCCTTTCGTTTGTCCAGACTTTGTGGTGGAAATATTTTGCATGCATTTGCGACAATGAGCTAAAGTAACTTCGAAAGTACTTCAATATTCACGATTTGGCGAAACATGCAAATTTTTAAAGTGTTTGTATTAAATGCTTTGGTTGCATGTACCCATAATAATTTTGATTGCCAAATTTTAAAGACTGTATCTCTATTCTTTCTTTTTTCTTTCTTTTTTCCTGTTTCTTAAAAAGTATTTTTGACCTCGTTCTAGTTTGTTTATTTTTAATTGGCGTTACCCGTGATACGTGTAGTACGGGTTAGGTTTTTATTTTACTTTATAGCGCTTTATTTTGTCTGTTTGTCTGTCTGCTGGTGACTCTATTCACCCACCCGCAGAAGTGAAACAAAATCTGCACAATAGTCTTATATACTCGCAGCCAAATCTGAAAGTCTAAGTCCAGTCTAATGTTCAAACGTGTCAACATGGTTGAAAAAGAACAAGACATTACGCAAATTAAAGGCAGAAAAAAAATAATCCATAAGGGATATTCACAGTGTTCTATTATAAAAATTTCGTAGATGCTTGATTTTTGCAGAATGAAATCCTACGTTCACTGTAGAAAAAAATCACTCCGTAGCCTGCTGTCGCCCGTCTCACTACAGCTCCTGGCCGAATATTAAGAAATCAAGCGGCAACAGTAACGAAACATTCCACTAGGTAAGTTCCGCATTCTGCTTAAAACGCACGTGGACTAAGGCAACGTGGATCCATAAACGCTGCAGTAGGGCGTCTCGATTCACGCGTGTCTCCGCTGTACCGCAGCGCTGCCATCGAGGAACCCGGCCTGGAGCTGTGGAACGGGGTAAATTTAAATTGTCTTGAGCAAACTTTTACCATGTTTGCCTTGCGAGGAGCGCGACGGGAGAGGAACAACATGAGAGGTGAGCGGGAAAGCGAAGGGAGGCATTTAATTTGCAATTGTCGATCAAGACTATTGTCTTTTGTCGACATTTGGAAAGGAGCAGATATGCGGCCATTTTTTCTCAAAAATGTAAATTTGAGCTTCGCGTAACTGTGAAGCCGTGAAAGCTACACGGTTATCAATACTCCTCCCAGTTCTGCTCCTCCTGCCCTCGTCGTCGTCCGTCGAAGAAAGCAGTCTACTGCAACTCTCTAAGTACTTATTTTGCTCGGTAATCATTTATATATGTATGTAAGTGCTTCATTTCGCATTATCATTTTTGGAACAACCCGCTACTCATCATTAGCCTATTAAGGTCCACTGGAGAGCTAAGTCCTTTTCCATTACCCTGCCCAGCTCGTGTCAAAGCGCTGCTCCTCTCCTTATCCCAGAATTTTTTTATTAGTCCCTCCATCTAGTTAATGGCCTTCCCCTTCTTCTGGACTTGTCTTTCGGCAGCCACCCTGTTGTGTTGGTGGTCCACCAGTACACATAAACGTGATAAACTGGCTCATGAACGCGATTGCGCTCATGCTGAAGGATGCACTGTGGTTGATTCCTTTGTCGTAGGAATCAGTAAAACACGAAAGTGAAATGTGCAGCGAAATATGCAGCTGATTATATTTTGCGGGTCTGCGGCTGTATTGTGGGTGTGCTTCGCGAGCGACGTCCTAGAGGCGGGTCGCTTCGGCAAAGGTGTACTGGCGTCATTTGCGTGGCAGATATGACGTCAGTGAATTGGGGTGTCGCGGCATAAAACACTTTCGTGGTAAAATATAAAACCTGAAAACGAAGAACCCTAAGTGTAACGTACACTTTAGTATTAAAGGTTGCTTCCCCCAAAAAAGACCCCGTGTGCGGGGGTGCACCCTTTACAGGCCGCTTCGTTGCACCGGCGTCACTTCCGTGACGGATATGACGTCAACGAAATCTTCGTGTATCTGGGAGTAAAACACCCTCGTGTTAAAAGAACTTTCCCACTTTGATTTGCTGGCATGCGGTAAAGAATTGCCACTGCCCCCATGGGAACAAAGGACAGCAGAAGAGCAGACATACCGCAAACTGTTTCCCCAAATTGCCTTGAGATGCTGACGATAGCCCCTCGCTTTAATTAAAATCAAAGAGGTGCTCTCAAAAGAGCAAAGAAAAGTTTTGGCTTAAGGCTAATGTTACTATTAATCGCCCGCATGTTCAAATGCGCACCTACAACGTTAATAACACACCTACAACACCTTAACAATACTTGTTCAATTACAATCCACTTGGCAAATTACGTTCTGAAGAAATTCCGCCTGAAATAAAGAACAGATCCATTGACAAAATTCACATGTGCCCCTGTTTACAAACCCATCAGAAATTTTAGGACATGACGTATTGATCACGCTGAAATATGAGGTAGTTTAGTAATTTCCGGTTAGAAATTACCGTCCGCCGCAGAACTTTCTGCACAAAGATGGCAGTTCTTTTGCGGTCATTTAGGTGCAAAAGCGAAAATTCACTTTTTTTTAATGCGCTTACCCTCGACGTCCGGCTGGTACCTGAAAGAAATCAGAGATGTCGGTAAGATCAACCGATTTTTTCAGGAATTTTCAGAGGCTACTTGTCTTGTAAGCGTATAGCTATCATTACGCCGAAGATCGCGGAGGTTCAGGTATCATCTCAACCACATCGCAGATATCAAGGCGAAGATAGGCTAATCATGACTGTTGGAGTTGCAGTAGGGTATTTTAAGTTGCCTTAAAAGTAAAAATAAAGTTGCGTTTAAAATATTTATGACAATATGGTTTTTAAACGTTCTTGTAGACATGTTAGATCATGAACCCCTGTGACAACCACGACGAACTAAGATGCCATAAGCAATATTGGAAGGCAACTGGGTCATTCGTTCTACCAATTTCATGGTGTGATTGTATGGCCCACACGCAATGGGTAAAGCAGTACTGGCTTTAGCTCCTCTTTGTTTTAGAAGGATACAACGCACGCCATTGAATGTTAAAGCAAAGGTCAAGCTTTACTACCCAACGGTTCTTTTGCGGCGTGCGGGACAACTCCCAACGCGGCGGAGGTGGCGGCAGGGCGATGCGGAGGGTTTCATTCACGGAGCACACTGTAGATGGCGCGGCGAATTTACCCAGCGTTCCCCGCGCGGAAGTGCCTGCTAGCGGAAGTGCCTGCTTTAGCGACGATTGTTCTGGGCCTGTTCTGGCGCAGCTTCGCGTCTGTTTGCGCACTGCCTTCGCACGGCTTGATTAACTTTTTGGACAGCACCTCCTGGGCAACCCGGACCCGACGGAATTAAGTGGTCGTACGGCAAAGATACGTTAAAGATTGCTTTTCAGGGCGGGAAAAAATGTTCAACCTTGTTCAGAAACGGATGATAACTTTTTACAATCACAACGCGAAGACCTCAGCAAGTGTAATATTTTCATGAAGCTTCGCTGCACACAGCGATGCCCTCACAATTAAAATTTGGCTGGCTATTACGATACTCTCTAGTGCGATATTTGGGTGCAGCAGCAGTGCGCTGAAGCAGCAGTCACTCCTGTATTCTCTAGACGGCAGCTACAATGAGCCTCTGCGTCGGTGGCGCGAAGTGCGTCTCAGGAAGGGACTGCGAAGTGCGTCTTAAGCGAACCTACATAATAGTCGCGCGCACGCCCCCTTCCCGTTTGCTAAGCGTAGCCCCGTCGAGCGCCTCGTGCGGGCGCAGCATACTGTGCCCTCCGTTCCCCAACCGCATAATTTTGGAGATCGCCGGTTTGCGCCACCACGGCGAACTGCCCTACCCTCCAAATTTCACGACGCTCCTCTCCTTCGCTTTCATTCACCGTTTGCTTTTTCTTTTACTCGTCGGTTTTGCCATCGTTCACTCGGTTCCGACGGCGACGCGGCTCAGCCCAGAGACGGCCACCAAAGGCCTGCGATCCTAAAAATTGACGCAGCCTGCATGAGGGCGCAGTGTCAGGCAAGGGGGCGCGCCAGCTCTGCGAAGGCGGTAAATTAAAATTGTATATTCACCAAGAGAGAAGTGAGGCAGGGCGGTGAAGAGCGTGTTTGGTGTTATCAGCGAGCGGGTAACGGCGCTACAGCCCATTATGGCGAATCACTGCTCTGCACTTAGAACAGCTTTAACATTAAGTGGAACGGCTTTAATTTTTGAAGTGCAGAGCACTTTAGGGGATCGCCTTGTCGTCGCAGCTCGCTCGCTGAACCCAAGTAGAGCCACACTGCGTTCCGTCGTAGCGCCTGTCGTCGCGGCGTAACCCAAGGCTTCTAAAACCAAGCGGTTTATATAGTAATAAGCGTTCGAAACTCGTGAACCGCTGGCGCTTGTCATATATCTCCCCGTTGTTTAGCGCAAAGAAACCTGTAGGCACATTTGAGGCAAAATATACAGAATTAACCGGCAGAGCCCGCGCTCATTTAGTTAGGAGCGCTCATTGGGTTGGTTTTTACGATAGTATGTGTAAAAAAGTGTGAGTGCAACGACGGCACGTGGGGCAAGAAAAGCAAGCACAAAAAAAAAGCAGAGCTCCCGCTGGCGCTGTTTCAGGCAGGGGGCGCGCGATTTTGAATTTGAATTGCGTTGGGTGATAGCAGTGAGCGAATAACTGCGCTATAAGCCCATTATGGCGAATCACTGCTTTGCCCTTCCAACAGCTTTGACATTGACTGGAAGGCCTTTAATTTTTTTTTTACAATTGGCTCCATCTGGTATTGTTCCCCGCCGCTGCTACGCCGTACCCGATCGGGCCTTCTTGGTGGCCCAGAGGTTAGGTTACCGGTATCACGGCGTAATGGTCAGGAATTCGATTCCTGGGTCCTGGGGCCTCCCTAACCACATTGTTTTCTTCGAGATTTTGGGTTTTCTGTCTACGACAGACAGATTTGTGCCGGCTTAAACAGCTCTGTTAAAAATAGATATGTTTAGGGGATTGGCCAAAAGGATTAAGATGTCTGATGCAACCCTGAGGCGTCAATCTGGTAACAACAACACCCACACAGGTTTCTGCTTTTCTAACATTATAACGACACTTCGCTCCGTGGTGGTTCAAGAAGGCTTCTCGAGCACCAGCACAAAACGAGGACAAGAACGTTAATTGTGATGGTGGCTGCGAAAACTAAACGGCCACTAAAGCGACAAAACCAACTGGTGAAACAGTTGGGGCCGAGCATGACCATTTCAAACACAGGAAAGTGTGTGTCATACTTTTACTGTCTCCACATTTATCAATGCGCCCTATATAATCAGCGCGCTCCCGCATAAGATTATTCATTGACGTTACCACAATGCGTCCGCGCCAACGATATTTTGTTTCCTGTTTACGAGGCACAAAAACCATGCACTCCTCCGCCTAACGGATTTCGCGCGATGGATTCTTGGTGGCCGTCCGAGTTGGGACTGCGTTTCGACCATGCCGAAATGGAGCAATCGCAGCATTAAATAAAAAAAAAATGGAACAATCGAGTAGATGCCGGCTTCATAACGCGAGAGACCCACGATCGATTCCGGCCGCTGGAGCGTTTTCTTTTTCTTTCACTTCACACACTAGCATTCATAAATGTTGTCAGCAAAAGTTGGCTTTCCTGCACGGCGTTTTCGCGTTACAGATGCCATCAGTGAAAACATTAATCCTTCGCTTTAATAAACAAACTGATTGAACGAAAAGTGAAGTGGGCAACCTGGAATCTGTTCCTCGTTTCTCATAATGAAACCAACCATCATGGGGATGTGTTATAGCAATGCATTACCACACAAACGTTACGGCCGGTGTGAAAACTTCAGAAACGCCTGTTGGAAAAACCACCGCGGGTGAATGCACAGGCCCGGATTTGTAGACCACTGATTGATATTACACACTCGAAAAATACGGCGACACACACACACACACACACACACACACAGATATATATATATATATATATATATATATATATATATATATATATATATATATATATATATATATATATATATATATATATATATACCGTATTTACCCGATTCTAACGCGCACTTTTTTTCCGAAAAAATAGGCCGAAAAATCGCATGCGCGTTAGAATCGGATACAAAACCGAAACTGCCGAAACAGCGGAAATTTCGCCCCACCCATCGCTATCGCCATCTCAAGATGGCGCCAAAGCTTTTAGCAACAATTTTTCGGACGCAGCAAGCCTAGGCGCCTAGGCTATTCTATCGGAGTTCCCACAAATTGTCAAATCGTTTCACTTGCACGCTTGATAACAGCAATGGAAGCAGCGGCTCCCACGCGTTCAAAACGAGCGGTCGGCTGAAGCGTGCACCTCTGGAGAAGCTCTCGGGATGGGCGTGCGAGGCGTGGGCCACGATCCCATAGACCATGGTTGAACGTTCGTTCAGAAGTGTGGCATCGCGAACGCGCTTGAAGGCACCGAGGCCGAGATGTTGTGGTCAGCGGAGAGCGACGAGGAGTGAGATGAGTGAGATTACTTCGGGAAATAGATCGCCCATTTCTCTGGCATTCGTTTGTCTGGGTCACAAAGTCCCGTGGGCGTTACAATCGGAGGTGCAAGTTTTTTCGGTTTTTTTTTTGCCAGGAAAATCGGGTGCGCGTTAGAATCGGGTGCGCGTTAGAATAGGGTAAATACGGTATATATGTTTAAAAATGAACGATCCCCTTCCCTCCGGAAACTGTGGTGCCTACGAAACTTTGCCAGTGAAACCGAAAACGACGAAAATCGAAACGCAATGACAACAATCAACGATATTAAAACGAAAACGCTTCGCCCGAAATTAAACCTCAATGACCTAAATGAAGAAACAAAACCGACTATCTACCAAGAGGAAGCCCTTTCATGTCGCTAACTTCCATCCGAACGCAAAGATTTGGTATCCATTATTGTAGATCATTCTTCTGTGATTAGTGCTGTCCACTCTTCTGCAGAGCGAACCACGCGTGGCCTACCCATGCCGTGCTAGAAGATGAACTGCCCGACGAGAGCGAGCAACCGCACCTGCGACGTGGCGTAATGCGAGGTACGTCGCTTATTGACACCCGCCAAGGCGTGATAAAGCGCAACAGTAGTGCGCGCGCGCTCACCTGCTGCGAACGGCGAGCGAGATCTGGGCTCAAAGAGCGCATGGGTAAGTTTAGAGCTGGCTACACTTTATTCCTAGCCGAACTCCTTCAGTGAGTACGTGTCAAACCCTTGAAAATCGTCACCGGCATCATCACCATCATCATCATCGTGCTTTTTATCATCGTGTTTTGAGCACGTAGATCGAGTTGGCTTTGCACCAACGAGTTTCGGATTACGCCACAACCGAGGGCGTAAAGTCAGCCAATACAACCTTCGCTTGAAGAATTTGGACTTGACCTTCGTAAAGGTTCGACTGAATGCCAACAGTGGAAGAACGTCCAGGGAGGCGAAAGAGGAGGCCGTCGTCTTAGGAAAGCTTACACTATGAACAGGGAATCGTCTTCCATGAAGCCATCTCATCGCCTCGCCTAGTCGTCTTCTTCATCGCGTATGCGTCCGTTGCGCTCGTTGCTTGCGTCGTCTTCGTCATCGAAAGTTCCAACTATCTCTCGCCCGAGAACAGTTCGTGTGTACATTTTTGCTCTGAACATTTCTGAAGGAAGGGTGTGGGAATGACGAAGTAACCGAATTTCCGAATTTACGGGGGCCGAATTGACGACATTCTACTTCCAGTAAAAGCTCGTTTATTCGAACTTGAAAGGGACCATAAAATTGTTCGAATTAAGCGGAGTTCGAATTAGCGGGCGGGAGCCACAGTAAATGGACATCGGGTCACACAGCGCGGGTAGTACACAAACCCACCTCCGAAATGGTGATGACAAACTGGGTGCTACTCCACGATTGTTGCGCACGTCACGTGATCGCTGGCCCAGACCAGCAACCGCGGCACAAAGATAACCTGCAACGGCATGCGCCGGAATACTGGCACCGGCGGTGTGGCGCCCGCTGCGGCAGACTGCAGTAGCGAAAGGTGTCGGAGCAGTGCAGTGCGCGCACTGCGCTCTTGTTTTAAAGGGGGCAGTCTTTCTTGGGTGACTTAAACCCAGGATTTTGGTCTGTATGTAGGTCTGTCTGTGACTCGATTCAGCCACCCAGCCAAAGTGAAGCTAAATCTGCGCAATGATTTTATATACTCACAGCCAAATCTAAACGTCTAAGACCGGTTTATATGTTCATACTTGTCAACGTTGTTTAATAAAAACAAGGCATTACTGAAATGTGAGGCGGAAAATCAATACATAAGCGAGATCTGCAGTGTTCCTTTATTTAAAAAATTCAAGAATTCTTGGTTCTTACGATAGAAAATGAACTAATCGATCAATTGCAGAAAATTGTCGCCTGCTGTTGCCAGCACTCCTATAGCTCATGGCGGTATTTAAGAAATCAAACGGCAACAGCAACGAAACGTTCCCCTAGATAGATTTCACATTCCGCTTGGAACGCACGTGGAAAAGGGCAATGTGGTTCTATCAAGGCTATCTGACTGCATGTTACTAAAAATAGACACGGACGAAGAAGTACACAGGACGCTCGCTGGACTAGCTGGACACTCGCTGGACACTCGGACACTCGCTGGACACTCGCTCACAGGACTAGTGAGTGCCCTGTGTTCTTCTTCGTCCGTGTCTATTTGTCGCTACTAAAATGCAGTCAGATAACCAACTAGCCCAACTTTATGCCTTAACTGTAGTAAGGCCACTCAATTTACGCGCGTCTACGCCATACGGCAGCGCTGACATCAAGGAGTCCAGCTTGTACCAATAGAATGCGGTAAATTTAAATTGGCTTGAGCAAACCTTTAGTGTGTTTACCTTGAGAGGAGCGCGACGGAAGAGGAACAACATGAGAGGTGAGCGTGAAAGCGATGGGAGGCATTTACTTGGCAAATGTCGACAAAGGCTATCGTCTTTTGTTGACATTTGCAACAAATGGAGCAGATACGCGGCTATTTTTCTGTTTCGTCGTTTTGCATATCTGGTAAAATTGGTTTGGTTCGGATTTTGCCACACATTGTAATCACTCTGTGCCGACTTCTGCGAGGAGCCATAGAAACCAGGGGACCCCAATTCGAATTAAATGTTCGGGATAGAGACGCGCTCGAATTATCGGGCGTTTTCCCCATTTAAATATACAGGGCTGTGCCGCGACCAGAGCGTCAGCTCGAATAAACTGTAAGTTCGAATTAACCAAGTTCAAATTAACGCGGTTTCACTTGATTTTGCTCGGGCGTAGCGAGGAGTAGGAAAATAATTACAATCACGTAAGCAACTGAGCTACTTAGACTATTTCCCTGCCATTAGCGTCATTGCCTTCGTATACTAATCTACATTTGACTTAATATGGCTAATAGGATGACCAGCATTGGTTATCCACGCGTATGCAGAGTGTCCGCGTTCGCCATTTGGTTCCTCGTGGTGCTCACTCAGGTTCGCCTGGCTCTTCTGCAATTTAGGTGCGATCATATCATCTCCTTTTCCACGTACGCAAGGGTGGCTTGCGGTGGTATAAGCATATTGACTGACGAAGTTTGGTATGGCCGTTTATTCGAGCACTCCTGCAAAGAAACCACCCCAGCGGTGACGATGATTATGTAGACGTGACGACGACGCCTGCCCCATCAGGACTAGCACTGATGATAGTGGGGCGATTATGAAGAAGCGCTGGTAACATAACCAAGTGTAATGAGAACGTAGTAAAAGCACCTCACAATATTCATTCTCGCGTTTTAAGTGCGAATGCACTTTATAAGCGACCCTGAATTCCGGTGACCGCCGTCCGTCCACATAGCAACAGCTGCGGGTGCGCGCGCTCTTCGTCTTCCTTGGCAACGGGGGGAGATGGGCGCGCGCTGCCTGGCCGCTGACATGGCACATACCCACGTGGGGGATTGGCCAGGAATCGGGTGTGAGAAGGGCTAATGCACCCGCTTAAAGGAGTACTGACACGAACTTTCAAAGCTGAGATCCCCTCTAGCAATCAAGTACAACGACAACACAAATAGGTGTCTGTGCATGGCACATACCCACGTGGGGGATTGGCCAGGAATCAGGCGTGAGAAGGGCTAATGCACCCGCTTAAAGGAGTACTGACTCGAAATTTCAAAGCTGAGATCCGCTCTAGCAATCAAGTACAACGACAACACAAATAGGTGTCTGTGAATAAATGCATCTTTCTTTGTAGTTTTGTGTGTGTGTGTGATCTCTCTTTCGCGAACATTATCGAACCGCGCAAATTCAACTCCTGCATTCGCACTTTCACATTCTTCCCCTCGGGGTAATGCGGGGAATTTTTTCATGTGTTACCTCGGTACCGACCACGATACCTTCATTAGGAGTCAATGACAAAGTTACATTACTCCCTGGTGTATTTTATTTAGGTTGCTTTCTTAATACAGTTGAACCTGGATGTAACAAAGTTGACAAAAGCTCACAATTTTTCGTTACATCCAGGTTCTCGTTAATTGCAGGTTTCGAGTTGAGGGTCGCGGAAATGAAGCAGAAACGAAGCCGAAAGGCTAGACATCAGTGAAGGTTAACTCACCAATAATGGAGTAATTTCTCAGCAAAAAACTGCGTGAGTAGCACCTCCGGCTTTCGCATGAGCTTAGGCACTACGCGCTGCTCCAAAAGAAGCAAGGTGTCTTAACCCCGTACTAACGAACGTAACTTAAGTATCACTTTTGCCATTCGACACTTTTCGGTGCCTTAACGCGTAACAAGAACCAAACTTATGCTGAAACGGTGCTTTTTTGAGAACTTGATTCTCTTTACCGCACTCGAGATTGCTGAGAGGGTACTAGCTGGGATTCTTACAGGCCGCAACATTCTTGTTTCTCTCCAGCGGATACGGCATTTGAAATCGTGCGCTTTTCTTGAAAAGACACAACTCCTCGTTTTTTAGCACCAAAAGGCATCACCGACGAACCGATACCACAGATAGAACTGGGGACGCGCGACTACACGCTGTCAGGATGGCCTAGCACCTCAAACGTGGAACCGAAACAACACTCACACGTGGAAACACACGGTAGGTAGCTGTGCGGGCGAAAAAAAAAAACGTGAAGGGCTGTTACTCTTGCTAGCTGATGTAGTGCTACCCTACAGAAGCAAAATCAGACGTCCCTGCTACGTTAGCCACGAAATGGTGCTAGCCCCTCCGTTTATCATCATCATCATCATCATTATCATCAACATCAGCTTGATGACGCATTTCGTGTTTAGACGATTCCAGACGTTTTCATTGCTGATGGCTTGTTACGGTAATCTTAGTATTCGTTATATTAGTTCACTTCTCCGGTCGATTTCCGAGTAAAAGAACAAGAAACATTGACTGATCACCTTTCCGACTTCGTTGCATCACGGTTAAGCGCCGCGGCGTTTCGCTTTATAGAGGTCGCAAACACATGGGCTTCAATGAGCGTGGCAATGGGGAGGTGAAAAACTTCGTTAAATCCAAGAATTCGTTACACAGAGGTTTGTTACATCCAGGTTTAACCGTAGTACAGATAAACCTGGATGAAACGAACCTCCATTTAGCGAATTGATGGATTTAACGAAGTTTTTTTTTTTTAATTCCGCAATACCAGCCCCATTGCAACTCATGTGCTTGCGCCTACTATGTATCGAAGACGTTGCGGTGGCTAACCTTGATGTAGCGCATTGCCGCTCTGAGGAGTCATGATTTTTTGCACTTTGTTAGAAAAAAAACACCTGCAGAAATGCACAAATTTGGCGATTTTCAGCCGCACCACAAACTGCATTAAGTTTCCACGTCCGAGTGCGGTGCTGGTTAGATGCTAGGCCTGCTTCTCGGCATGTAGCCGTGCGTCCCCACTAGTATCTTTGGTGTCGGTTCGTCGGTGATGTGTTTTAGTACGAAAAAACATTTTTTTGTCTTTTGTATTTCCAAGGCAACCTGGTAATTTTAACCACCATCTCCAGCGGCGAGAAAGAACGCCGCCGCCCGGTATAGTATCCCAGCTTGCCCACTCTCACCGATTGAGAGTGCAGAAAAAAGCATCAAGTTCGCGAAAAAATCTTCTTTGAAGATAAGGTTGGTCCTTGAAGGGAATTAAGTCACCGAAAAGTGCTAAAGGCAAAAGCGATGCTTAAGTTACGTTTATCAATACGGAATGACGGATCTTGCTTATTTGGAGTTTCATGTGGTATCTAAGCTTATGGTAAAACGGCGGGCACAGATCAGGCAGTTTTCGCTGAGAGATAAGTCCTTGAAGGACGTGTTCCCCGATGACACTGGCATTTTGGTTTCGTTTCTGCTGCATTTAGGCGAGCCTTAACTCAAAACCTGCATGTAACGAACACCTGCATGTAACGAAAAATGGGGAACTTCTGTCCACTTCGTTAAATCCAGGTTTGACTGTACCACCTCATTCTGATTCGGGAAACTGCGCGTGCGTTGAAGCATACTGAAAAACCTTTCACTGATCTGAAATATCACGTGGAAAACTGAAACTTATTTCGCGAACGCCCCAGTCAGTGTCCCCGACTGGCAATCGCGAGGTCCCTGCCTCGGAGAACGTTGTTTTATGCAAGCCTAAAAACATCATCTCCGTTCATGTGATGCTTCAGGCCCGCACACCTTTCGAGCCCGCACAGCACACCTAGCTTGTCTTTTAAAGTAAGCGCGCATTGTAACCATAGGTGACACTTTCAGACATTTCTGAGCAGCGCTCGGAGGGGCTGCATTTGATAATGTGCCAGAAAATATACAGACGTTTGTCGTAACACACCTTCGCCAAGGAGGTTCAGCGGAATATATCTGCACTGCACCGCACTACGTAACGGATTCAATCTGAGCTGCCTCGGCTTTTTTTAATGCAGCCAAAAGGTAAAATCAGCTCTGTCAGGAATTAGGCCTTTCACAAAAATTCCCTCGCGCTCGAAATCATGCCATAGCGCTCCTCTGCAGCGCATGTTTTATCTCAGGCGTAGGGTCGGAGCATAAATTTGTTATGTGGAAAAACTTCCACAGGCGTTTGTACAAGAGACTTTGCGACATAATGCAAGCATGTGGCCCACCAAAAACTGCTTTAAGCTGATAATGTTGCAGCCTTCAGTGTTGCGAGATTCGCACGGTGATTTGTTCTGAAGTCGCTTTTTTGCGTACACCATTTTGCGCTAAGACAACCGAGCGACGCACAGCTAGCAGGAAAAAAAATGGCAGCATCTCCACTCCGTGGATGATGGCGAGGGTGCAGAGTACGGGGAGTCGAAATGACATCCAAGTTCCGCCCCGAATGACATCCGATTTGCGCCCCGACCGCCATTCGATTTGTGCCATGAGTTGCACCTGGATGATTCCCTAAATTAAAATGCAACTCACGGGTCAAATCGAATTTCGCTTGATTTTTGCTTGATGGTGGTGTGTGCACGGATGGGCGCGGACGGACACTGGGAGGTCCTAAGGTACTCCGCACCGTTACAGGCGGGGGAGTAAGCCGTTTATCACGGTCGAAGCCGAATGGGTAATACGACTGACACTAACTCTTTCTCGTCTACAAAACACAGGCTCAAATCCTGCCGGGGCCTGTGTAATTTTTTTCAATTGTAAATGCTATGCGCACGGACGTGGATGGACATCGTGCGGTCGTAAGGTACTCCTTCCTAAAAAGCGTGTTGATGAACAAGCAGCGCCCACGAAAGAATAACGGTTTGTCAGTCAGCAAATAATGTAGTCATTTACCCTATGCCATTGTTCAGTAAACAGGAAACATTTTGTTTGTATCTCGAGGGAATTCCAAAAGTAGGGAGTGCTTGCCGCCTTTGCAGATTGGAAGCTGCAATATCGAGTAGTGCCAGTTGATCCATAAGAGACTGCAGCAAAACAGCGCAAAATACGAGGACTAACTCTTCGGAGTATCGAAAACAATAGTAGGCAGCAGCACTATACCGTTTACGTTTGGTCGTCACCTTTTGAACTGCTTTGCAGTAGTAAATTAAATAGCATATTGCCACAACAAGAAAGAAGGCGGCACCGCGCTACACTGACTGGACGCCGAAGAAGACGACAAACGGAATGTACGCGCACCTTGTGTATCTGCAGTCATTATCGCCCAATAAATCATCGCCTCAACCTACATTGTTAGAGTCTTCTGTATTGCTGCCACTTGACAATATAAAGTCACTGAAATATTAAACAAGCTTATGGTGTTCGTTCGCAACAATGTTACGCAGCGCTATCTGGAAGCTTGGTTGTGTATGGCGAGATCGGGCTTAGACGCGTTTTGATGTAACTTTCACCTCAGAAACTGCGGGAGTCGGTCCGCGACCGGGGCAGTGATTATACAAAGTGTTATTACTTACTGCTGCTCCTGGACGACGCGGTAGAGATAGCTGCAAGAAAGGTGGCAAGCGTTTAATGCGATTGCATGTGCGTGGATTAGAGATCACAGTCTTTTCAACAATAGACTGACCACAGGCCACAGGCGGCCACAGGCGGGCACAGGCGGCCTGTGATTGCCAGGCCGCATTGTTATTTGAACTCCGTCTGCGAAGTGTACTTAGGCTTATTGGTCGTTTGAAAACTATTTGCACCGAGCGGGATCATGGCCACCGCGATGCAGGGGAGCTCCCCGTTGGAAGACCGTGCATGCTATGTGGTTGTGCAAGCGCGATTTCGGTTCGCGTGAACTACAACAAGTCCCGTTAGGTTCCCTGTTACAACCACCAGTATTGACCCCAGGCGGAAAATTACACAACGAGGAAGGCGGAACGCAGCCAAAATCTGTGTGACTTTCAGCAAGTTTTTTAGGGCGAAGCTCCTCTTGCTCGGGACAAGTCCCCCGTCGCGCCGTCGGCATGTCCACTAGTTCTCGAGGCGATTGCTAGAGGCGCAGCTGTGCAATAGTTCATAGGTCGCTCACTAGATGGCGCGCCACCACTCAAGGCGGCGCGTCACAAGCTACTCATCATGAACATCTTGGAAGCGAAGGTAGCGGCGCGGAGAGCTCGCCACGCGGCTGGAATGCGGGCCCGCCGCCAAGACCCCGCGGTGAGAGCTCGCGAGGCCGAAGAAAGACGCCAGCGTCGGCAGCAATCGCAAGCCAGCACCAGCATTGATCCGGAGGCGGCGGCAGCGGCGAGGGCTCGCGCAGCCGAAGCAAAGCGGGCTCGTCGACAAGCGGATCCCGAAGTGAGAGCCCGCGAAGCAGAGGCAGAACGCAAGCGGCGGCAAGAGAATCTCTTTTTTTTTTGTACTGTTTAACGCGCCGACGCAACGCAGATGATGAGGCGCGCCGTAGTGGAGGGCTCCGGATTAATTTTGACCACCTGGGGATCTTTAACGTGCGCCGAAATCTCGTACACACGGGCGTTTTTGCTTTTCGCCTCCATCAGAAAAGCGGCCGCCGCGGCCGGGAATCGAACCCGCGACCTCGTGCTCAGCAGCGCAACGCCTTAGCCACTAAGGCACCGCGGCGGGTAGGCAAGAGAATCTCAAATCGGAGCGGGTGCGAGATAATTGCATTCATATGTGCATAAACAATCACGCCTATAACAACGTGTCGAGTCTTTATGGAATGTGTGGGCGAATGTTTCACGGTTTTACCGATAAGCATTGGATCTTCGCCCCACTCATTATCATTCACTTCGTAGAGATGGCAGGATTTTTTTTCGCAAATAACAGAAGCCGCGTCTTCGAAGCTATTCCAGTCAGGTCACAAAGCAGCCGTGGAACAGACATCTGATGTTTGTGGGCGACGATAACACAGCTATGCTTACTTATTTATGACGTAATCAAGTATCAAAACTGGCACAGCTTTCACTAATGGTCCAAGGCTGGAGAAACAGCAGAGCTGGCGCCCTTCTCCCTTCGTCGGAACCCGGCTTTGCACCTGAAATGAATTTCCGAAATTGCCGCTGTAGGTTTTTCATGACTGGCCCGCCCGGATCGTAGGCTTTCAGATCTCTCCCAATGTTCACCGCGTTACCACGTGCTACAACCGGCGGCAACCGGCTTCGCGAACTGGGCGTCTGTAACGCGAACTCGGTGTCTGTGCTCCCTAGTGAAGGCACACGCCAACGTGCACTGGGTATTTTAAATGCAGAGCATTTCAGTAACTCACGATGTCACCGGCGTTGACGTCCGTCGTAGTCCGCACCGTCGTTGTCCGCACCCCTCCCCCTACACTATATAAAAAAAATACTCTCGGCTGCCTGGTTTCGATCCCTCGACCCTGCGGGCGGAACGCAATGTACATGGTGCTCTACCCACTGCGCCACAAAGCGACACAGAATGGGAGGCTACGAACGCGCCTTATATCCTTGACTCATTCAAACTACGTCAAGAAGCTGCTGACACAACGCATTCACTACCACCAACTCCCCAAACACTAAACGTTAACGCAATACACCCACCCCCTATGCGACGCATTTACTCGAGTCCCCCTCGCGGGGAGATGGGTCCAATTTTTTAAAGCAAACTTTACTAATCTCGTCGAGCAGTTTCGCCTTCGCGGAGAATTCGACGTTTATTTGACCGCAGCTGCTTCGTACCCCTGGCAACACATCACGTGACTCTTTTTTTTTATTATTACCAGTCTTCAACACACACGTACAACACAACAATAACCACATTCTACATGTGGTACAACACACACCGACATAAACATACCAGTCGTGCCTCCGGCTAGGCTTTGTCATTTAATCATCACTTTAAAATGGCTCTAGAAAATTCGACCAATCTGGTACTGGCTACTGGCCTCTCAGCCCCTCAACAAACTGCGTGACACTCTCTCGCAGAAACTGCCGGGCCGGTCGGGCATCCACGTTGCTATGGAGCCACGCCATGCGCGCCCGCCATATGCTGTGAAGGCCCAGGAGCATTATTAAATCGTAGGGGACTCATTCGTTATTTTCTGTGGGTAAATACCGTATACCATGCGTGTTAAGTGGGAAGTCCTTGGGTAAAGTTCGCTGCATAACATCCCAAAAGTGAACCGCCATTCAACCGTGCCGAAAAACCTGGTCTATGTTATCCGGTTGTTTATAAATTGTGCAGTCAGTGCCCCATGGTGTATCTAACCCCTTTTCTTTTAACCATGTTTGCACAGTAAGTGTTCCCGAATGAAGTTTGAAAAAAAAAATGGCTTCACCCCCGCTTTTACAGCCATACGATTAACTCTTTTCAGTACATCCTTCCCTGGGCCTTCTTTGTACAGTTCTCTAGATCGCGATACCGGGAACAGACTGTCGTAAACATCTTACGCTGGGCCGAGATCCGCCGACAACCGCGTTCGCTGGCCGCTGTCGCTGCCGCCGCTGCTGCCGGCTTGGCGAATGCGCTCTCCGCAGCTGAGTCGCCGCCTCATCACGTGACAAGCCACGTGCATGTGAGCTTGGTCATGAATAAGAGCTACGAGGGGCCTTCTGTTCTCTGAGCGTTGTGCAGAAGCTGGAGGCTTTGAGCCATCGTCGGGAAGCGGCTTGTGGCGACGCCTGGGATATCACCCGGCGAGCTACATCACTGGGGGGGGGGGGGGGTCCTGAATACGGGTGTATCGCGACTGCCCCGCGCGCAGACGCCCTGTCGCAAAATCTCCGCGACGTTTGCCCCGTGTCTCAAATGCCCCGTGAGCAATCCTCGCGTGCCAAAGGCTCCGATGCCATTTTCCCCTGACCATTCTTCAGTGGCGATACGAGGAAACGTCATTTTTCTTGGTGCCTGAATGCCTTAGAAATACCAAGATAATCTTAGACGATCATCTCAAGAAAAAAGTAGGAGTAAACCGAGCTTAGAAGGGAAGAGGAAGGAAGGGAGCTGTCTTCCAGATCGCCTTTATCGCGTCGTTATCAAAACGCCCCGTTTTCCTTCCCCTACACCCCTCTCCTCCCCCATACTCCTCCATATACTAGCACTACCATATCATGCCTTCCGCCCTTAGCGGCGCTTATTTTCACGCGAGGTTTAAGTAGGGTGGATTTGAAGCCTACTGCTGCGGAATTGATAACCGCGCAGTGAACATAAAGCCCAATGACACTCAGAGGTCTCGGGGGCCGCCATTTCGGCCGGCCCACAGCCTGGTAGAGTGAGCGCGACATCACGCACCAAATGGACTACGTTGCCATGTCAGTTATTCACACTCAAAAAAGGCTGGATGTGCTCTGCAAATGTGGCTGCAAGTATGTGATGCCAGCAAGTATAACATTATTATTAAATTGATAATTGCAAGACATGAACTCATAGAAGACGAAAACGTTCACCACTAGACCAGCCAGCAACTTCGGTCAAAGTACTCGCATCATTAATTTTCTTCTTCGTCTTTACTCCTCCTGTTATATGCCGCACAAAAAAATTGCAAAGAAAGAAAAAAACCATAGAATACCCTGGGCTTAGATTATGGGTACGGCGCCTAAAGAGATCGCATTTGGATGCGGGGCAATCGGGAAGGGGCAAATCTGTCAACGGATTATGAGCACGGGGCTTTCGAAAACGGAGAAAAAAGAGCGGGTCTTTCGGCGCGGGGCGACGAAGACGGGGCTTTTGAAATCCTGGGCTATCGTGCACCACCCCGGAATGCGAAGTTCGCGAAGCTAGCGTGGGCGTCGGGAAGAGCGCTCCATTCGGCTGAGAAAACGCCGGAAGCGAGGCCACAACCATATATAAAGGCGGCCTTTGTATATAATAATTACAGCTAAATAAAACGTTAACCAAGAGAAATACAAGGACTTAACCAGCCAAGCCAAGCTTTGGATTTGCATATTAAGGGTTAGCTGAGCTTGGCCGGAGCCATTTTTCTTTGGTATTATTCCTGCGAACGCCACTGGACCAAGGTCAAGCTCAACATCTCTGCTGTTGAGAATCCCAAATTACAAATTCCGCGTTTTGTTTCTTGCACCCATTTGGCGCTGCGCCACGGTCGGCCAGGTTTCGTTCCGCGCACTGTATTTGGCAGACGTTGCAAACCCGTTGGCACCGTGGTTTCGAAGCAATTTTTAAGACGATACGGTGCTTTCGTCCACCTTATGCGGGAACGTGCCATTTCAATGGCGAATGCATGGTCGATTCGTTTTCAAGGTATCAAAAAAAAAAAAAAAAAAGACGACGGGTTGAAAAGCAGCACCTAAGAGATGTGCGATTCACCGAAAAGCTGGTGCTTGAGTTATGCGAACCAGGAAACATGCATTAGAATGGATCAAACCCGCGAGGTATTCATAATGTGGGTTCTAAGAGGGGAAGGGAAGGGCGTAATGTCTAGAAAGGGGAGAAATGAGAGGTAGTTATGTGTCAGATTGGCAATGACTATGAGCGAATCAGTTTGCCACTTTACAATTTCTTGGACGGAATCCTGAAATTGGTTTTCTGACCATTGTATAGGAACCTTTATAAGCACAAACCAATTGTATATATCAACGCGCAGAATACTTATTAAAAATCTGTAAAGATGAAGAATTTGCCCGCAAAAGTTGGTTGCCACCGTTAGGGGTTGGTAGAAACCTTTATAAAGCTACTATTAAACATTTGGATAACAGCTAGTTCTGTAAACACCAGTTCAATATCTTAACAAGCCTACGATAGAAAGAGGAACTGCTCAAAGAACATTTAGCAGTTTTTGAGCTCTCAGGTCTGTAATCTTTAAAGGAGTACTGACACGAAATTTTCATGTTACGTTTTTTTCGCTGCTATGCGTGCCTACCAGCCCACTAATCATAGAATGACAGATTAGACGGTCGAGCGCAGTGTAAACATTCATTTACGGCGTCGTTTATTCGTGCCAGTTTCGGTTTCGACAAAAAAAAAAAAAAAAAAAACGCCGAGCGGCCGCCATGACAGGATGTATCACATGGCATCGCCATTCTTGCCGTATCGCTGCCTCTCTGGAAGCGCGCGCGAGCGAGCGCACGCGCGCGCCCAAACCGGCCGAAGTCTTCGCCGTCATGGAGGAAGAAAAAGTTAGGAGACGGCGCTGCCGGAGAAACGTGAAGCCTATACATAAAAAGCAAAATCAAAGTCGGCCCAGGCGTCACTGCACCACGTGACCCCACTGCGCCGCCGCTGTATGGGCCACCGCGCACTCTTTAATTTCGTCTGCTCGAAACTGCTCTGCGGCCCGTTGTCGCGAAGCCTGCTGCTGGTTTTTTTTCCACGGCTTTTGTCTTCCGCACGTACGCGGCACTCCTGCCCGCACGCGGGCATGAGATCGCCGAGCAGACAAATGCAGGAAGGACGGGGAAAAGCTGCCGCCAACGAAACACGAGAGATGCGCCGGAGTCGGAGAACGCCGCCGCCGCCGCCGGCCCACCCGACCATGGAGGTCACGTGCTGGGCCGACTTCGGCGGCTTGAGAAAGGGAAACGGCGGAGGGAGCGGCTTCAACGGAGCTGGGTTTGCGAAGGCTAGCTGTGTGACGTCATGCCGTCTCCTAACTTTTTCTTCCTCCATGTTCGCCGTCCCCACAGGCCCGGGCAGCATGACGTCAGTCCCAAAACCATGATGTGTACACACGCCCGAGCAGCGCGCGCCAACCACAGCCAGCGCGTCGGCTTCGTCACGGGAGCCCCGACGTCGGCAGTTTGGGGCAAGTAGCAGGTGATGTAACGTCGGCCCGCTCTGGGCTTTCTCGTGCGGGCGAAGATTAAAATGGATTTTAAATATGTTTCGCTGAACGGTTGCTGTTGAAACTTGCTGGGAGATATCTCCTGATAAAAAGGAAGCGTTTTACATCGTTATCTCAGCTTTGAAATTTCGTGTCAGTACTCCTTTAAAACCGCTTACTCAAATTGACCTCCTGAAACAGACAAAAGCTTGAAGTTAGCCTGGGCGTTGATATCACCTGCGAGGTGGTTTGAGATTGTTTCGGGGTGTAATTTCGGAAATCTCTCGTCCTTCTTTGGCACCTCACGCTAAAATTATGAAAATTGTTTTTGCAGCAAAAACAAATGTATGGGTGAACAAAAATGAAAAATTCGTCACCACACCCAGTTCTCTGATATCCACACGCCCCCAAAAAAGGGGTGGTTAAATTGAAACCGTCAAACTATTCTCACACATTTGTAGGGCTACATGTAGCAGCAAAAGCAGTTCGATATGTCAACCGATACGAGTCTATGATGAAACAGGTATCATTTCAACAGGCTGCAAATTTGGTGGAAGCACCTCCTGGCACAATTAAATGTGGCCGCATGAGAAGTAAAATACAGTCCAACGTGGCAGGAGTGGCTCCCCAAAGCGCCGAAAAGTGAAATGCAGACAAGGGCAGTAGTGATATGCGTAGCGTTTCTGGTACACTTCAGCAACGAGGTAGTTTCCCGTTGTTCTTAGGGAATTTTTTTTGTGCTGAAAGAGAATGATACTTGAGAAAGATACCTGAAAAAAAAAAAAAAAAACGAAAATAGGAGAATACAAAAGATACAAAGATAAACTATCAAATTAAAATACTGCGCATATAAACACAGCCCCCCCCCCCCCCCGCCTTCAAAGAAAAGTACGAAGACAAATATAAGAAAATTTCCCGTAAAAAATGGATGGAAGCACGCAGAAAATATGATGAAAATGGACCCACCGTGTAACGCCTTGCATTTTCAAAAGAAAATATTATTGGGAGGCAAACAACATTAATCGCTATTGCGGGCTATTGTTGTACGGAGGAGGGCGAGGAGGAAGTGGTTGTTGGGGGTGGGGGAAGGGGAGATAGAGGCCGGTAACTGTCTGGCGTTTCGCCGGCCCCTCAACCGGCCGAACGGGAGCGAGAGGGGGGACATTAAAAAGAGTAGAGAAGGAGGGATGGAGGAAGAGAGGGAGAATAATAGTTCGGCACGCGACTCTTCCCTGTAGCACGCACCCGTCCCTGCAGACCGGGGAAACGCGCGGCACACAGCAACCCGCCCAGGGAACTTAATTAATAACAAAACAGGTTAAGCAGCTGAGCCGCAAAACAGGACCGGAATAGGAAAGAACAGTGCGGTGCTGGATAAAAAAAAATAAAAAAAAGATAATCAGAAAAAAAGGAAACGAGAAAAAAAAAGGAATACTCTAGATGCTAAGTAGTAGCTAAATTCTAATAACAACAATAAGGAAAAAGCTAAGTTGATAAAAGGTAGTGGATAAATGTTAAACAGCTGAACAAGATATATAAGTGTTGAGCTAAACAAAGTAGATGAGAGCTGAACAGGTGAACATTATAAAGGAAAAAAAAAAACCAGATGGCAACGGAGAAAACATAAAACACAAAACTACAAGGATTTAAAAGAACTAACTATCAAAATTAAAAATGGGTATGTTATACACGCCCTAGCAGCGCCCCGAGTCTGCACACCGTGTCTGCACACCTGGCGATGGTGAGGCACGTAATCTCCATAATAATGTTGTAAATATACATAGGAAGAAAAGATTCTTTGATTGGGTGATTTAATCTACTATTGGAGCAAGGAGGGCGTGTGCTTGTACGGTGGCGAGAGGGGATGGAAGGAAGGCAAACAGGGGATTAAGTCAGGTAAGTAAGTTTTGGGGATTTAACGCGCCAAAGCTTCACGCTGGCTATGAAGCGTGCCTCAACGCAGGGCTCCGGATTAATTTTGACAACGCGGGCATATCTAACGTGCGTCGACATCTCGACACACGGCTCTTTTCACTGTTCGCCTCCATCAGAAAAGAAAGGAAAACTATCAAGCAATAAAACAACCCAACCTAACTA